>NC_068984.1:107359925-107360845 GCF_001194135.2 Octopus bimaculoides | reverse complement strand
ATATATATATATATATACATATATATACATACATATATATAAAGTTCTACATGGATGAATATAATTTGGACTGTGACATAATCCAAATTTAATCAACAAAAATTTTACCACAACACATCTCCATTACAACATGCCCTTCAATCTAATAATGAGTCAACTGAGCCCCACAAACCCCAGAAAAATTTTATATCAAAAGAGACTATACAAAGTCAAGGTTGGCTTATATTCATCACAGTCTGATGATGACTTATTTGACTGAAACTTCAAAGTTACTGTCAATAATATTCTTGCTGAAGAATTATAAATTTGTACTCTACAAAAGTATTGAGTAACCCTTCAGATTAATGTAAAATTGTTCTAATGATAATTGAATATTAAAAAAAACAACTTTATAATACACACACACACACACACACGTACATATGTAGCAGGTCTGTTGAGTTGCCTATATTGCCAAGAGCAACTGTAGACATGAAACCACTGGTAAGTTCCTAACCTAGTTTTTGCATATAATATTTCTGTTAGTTTATATTATAATAAACGTAAAGTTAATTATGGAACGTTTACAATTTTGATATTTTTAATAATATTTTTCTATCTTAATATAATAACTATTTTATATACATTCATTTGTTATTTATTGTTGGTTGATATATACATTCTTTTACTATTATTATTATTGTAATTTGACCTGAAGATTAGCTATATTTTTTAATACAATTGATTTTTTGATAGTTTTAATCGATTAAAATATTTTTCCTATTTGAAAATTTGGTTATGAAACACATGTAGTCGTTTTATTACCATTATCTTATGATATTTACTTTGTATTATATTATACTTATTTATTGTGCTTTTACTTATTAATTTTCTATATGTGACTGTGGATTTTCATTGATTAGTTCATGAACCTTGGTTCT
>NC_068984.1:107356978-107359150 GCF_001194135.2 Octopus bimaculoides | reverse complement strand
ATATATATGTATGCATATATGTATATACACACACACACAAATACACACATGCATATATGTGTATATATAGAGAAATAATCAATACATATGTACAGACACAACAATAACCTTGACCGAAATCCAAGTGCATACATTTGGGAAAACAAAGCTTAGATGCATATACACATTTGTACCTATCCTGACATACTAACAAGTTAAAGATACCATAACACACATACATAGACACAAAGAAAAATGCATCTCACACATGAAACAGTGTGTATGTATGAGTGTGTGTAATACATATATATACTTTTATTCTTTTGCTTGCTTCAACCATTTGACTGTGGCCATGCTGGAGCACCACCTTAAAAAAAGAAGTATGCTCATAGAGGGACTTGAACCCGTGACCCTCAGATCACCTACAGGATTAGCCTTAAAAGTCTGATGCTCAGGTGACTGAGCTGTGTGGAGAATCATCAATTTAACATGCGTTTTTTCATGCATACATAGGTCAGGTGGAATTTATTGAGAAAAATTTTCTATAGCTGGGTGCTCCTCCAGTCATTAACCTTCACTTGTTTCTAAGCGAGGTAATATTTTCCAGTAATTGGAAATATACTTACAAAAGACTGGAAATGAATGATACCGCTTGTATGACAGTTACACTAATTTTACATCATTATGCAATTAGAAGTCAAAGGTACAGTACACCTCCACACACACACACACATCAAAGTTATACTGGGATGGGATTTTCTATGTCTAGATACTCTTCTTATCACCAGCCCCTATTTGTTTACAAGTCAGGTAATCTACTAGTATATCAAACAATGACGAGCCTGGACATCTTTACATAGAGGACTGGAAACAAAGAATACCATATGAACAAGACTTTAGATTACAAAGATCATGCAACATGCAATGGCATGTCAAGAAGTCAAGACATGTTTTGAGGATGGACAGCTAGATAATGTTTACAATCAGCAAACACACATGAAGATGAGGACAAATATGAAATCACTCACACAAACATACATCAAATCCACACCCAAAACTATATGGTTGGAAAGTGAATTTCTTAATTACACAGCCATAACTGTGTCAATATAAAGAAAAAAATGTTAAAAGAAACTTCATAAGATAAATTCATCGAAAGTTTTATCTTAGTTTTGAGATATTTCACATTTAATGTGGCTGTGTGGTAAGATGCTTGCTTCCCAACCACATGATTTTGGTTCAGTTCCACTGCATGGCACCTTGGGCAAATATATTCTACTATAGCCTCAGGCTGGCTGAAGCCTTGTGAGTAGATTTTGTACACAGAAACTGAAAGAAGGCCATTGTAAATATGTATATATATATATATATATATATATATTGATATATATACTAGCAGAGATACCCGGCATTGCCCGAATTACATGCAATTGAAGAATGAGAATTTTGTGTTATATTTTCTGTAAGGAACTGGAATACATATGATTCGAATTTCATGAAAATTGCACATGAGGGTTCTTTCCCTCTTTACACACCCTAAAAAAATTCTAATCATGAGACATGTATCCCATACTATTGATCTTTATGCGCATATTCCAAAATTTCAGTCTTCTGGAACCAGTAAAAAGGATTTTGCTCCTGAAAAATGGAATTCATGGAGCTCTAAAATCCTGTTGGGGGTGGGTGTGTTAATGTCAACCAGAGAAGTTGAATTATTGGGAATGTTTTTAACTTGGGTCTTATAGTATGCTTGTATATATGTGAGAGTATAGTCTCACTTTAATAGTTTCAGTATGAAATTGAAAGTATTTGAATTTACAGTAGCGATATGTTACTGTTTCACTTTTGACACGTAATACTGAAATAGTGGAGGAGATATGATATTACTGAGCGCTCGAACTATGCAAGAAGTTAAAAAATTTTTTGGCCTAAGACACTACATGGACCCTAAAAGGATTTTGCTCCTGAAAAATGGAGCTCTAAAATGTGGGAGTTAAGGCCCCTATTGGGGGTGGGTATATTATTGTCAACCAGAGAAGTTGAATTGTTGGGAATCTTTTTAACTTGTGTGTAATATGTATTGTCTGAATTTCTTTGAAATAGGAAATATATGTATGTTCACTGGGTTTGTAAAAGAGAGCAAAGCTACAGGAAAGCAAAAGACGAATGATCATGATAATCAGTCAGCTACTG
>NC_068984.1:107347992-107353133 GCF_001194135.2 Octopus bimaculoides | reverse complement strand
AAAAAAAAAAAAAATAGGTACCAGGGATGATTCATTTGACTAAATTTTCTTCAAGGTGGTGCCCCAGTATGACAGAAACAAGTAAAAGATAAAAGACAAAAAGATGAATCATTAATGTATTATATAATACTGCTTATTGAAATTATATAGGTTACTCAAAATTGACACAAATACATTCATACACATATATATATGCCTATACTTCTTTATCTGACTACTGACAGGATGTTGACAAAGAAGTAAGGAAGAATTCTTTGTATTATAAAACAAAAAGCATAATATTTTTTCAGTTATATCATAACTTCAAAGTAAATTTGTTTCATATAGAAACAATTTCTGAATGTGATTTTCTTTCAAATAGAATGTATTTGAAATGTACTGAATGTGATCAATGCAACCTCTGTAATCATGGAAAGAAAGAAAAATATGAAACGCAAGTCTGAATTTATTATGGTATTTGACTATTGTTGAACTAAATCTAATCCATGATTTTGTAGTCTCCTGACAATGTAAAGTTCTTAGAGTATTTGTTATCAAATATGAAACCTTAAGTAAAATATATGCTTTTACAACTTAAACAATGAGAGGAGTGAAAAGCATAGCATCAGTATTGATTTCTTTCAAAGAAACCAATCGCTGTTTCATATGAAGCCGATCTAGAGTTCAGTGAGCCAACTCTATAATATTGATTTCTTTTCCAAGCCACATGGCCACAAATTTCTTAAGAGAAGTGAATCAGATGAAATGACTTTTGACATGAAAGCCTTTCTCAAAAGCATTAGCAATGTAATTGGATTGTACTGATATGAACCAGAAATTAAAATAAAGTTGCACAATAAGACCAAGAGCCTACCATATACTCATCAACCACAAATCAACACAATTTTGTTATTTTAAATTTAATTAATTATGTTTTCTAATGCTCATCATTAAAATATAAGTAATACTGGTTTCAAATTTTGGCACAAGGCCAGCAGTTTTGGAGAAGGTGATAAATAGATTACATCAACCCCAGTGTTCAACTGGTACTTATTTTACTGACCCCCTAAAGGAGGAAAAGCAAAGTCAACTTCAGGCAAAGTTGACCTCAGGCAAAGTCGACCTCAGTGGAATTTGAACTCAGAATGTAAACAAAGTATATGTAATATTGTTAACAAGCAAAAAAAGAAGAAAAAAAACTGTATTAATTTATATCCCTCAGTATTTTTGGTTCAAATCATAGAAAGACAATTTTTATAATTTTTATACAAGACAAAACCTCTAGTTTCTAAAAGGATTGGAAGATTTATAGTGAGAAATTACCATATGGATTTAATAGTTAGCTACAAGGTGAACTTTCTTTTATAGAGATGGTATCACACACAGAGTCAACTCTGGATTAATAAAACTATAATTTGACCAAGATAGAGTTTGAACTAAGAATCAAGATTAAACTAAGTCTATCACCTACAGAAATATGAAGTCAACACTACTGGGTTTTGCAGAGCTCAGAACGTAAAGGACAAAACCAAATACTGGAAAGCATTTAGTTTGTTATGCTATAGTTTCTTCTAAGTCACAGCTGTTATGGAATTTCTTTCTTTTGTTAGCAAGGCAATTTTATGATGATGTAACGATTCAACTTGATCACTGTCTTAATAATAATAATAATAATAATAATAATAATAATAATAATAATAATAATAATTATTATTATTATTATTATTATTATTATTATTATTATTATGCCCTGATGCAGTACCAGACAGTGGCTCTCATGGTTTTGGATCTTAATTGATTGAAAGTGTTATCATGTACATTGTTTTGTCTTGGTATATATGCTTTGAATTACATGAAGATATTTTGCTACTGTCCCTGCCACTTGCTCTCCCTAAACTTTCAGTCATACTGTAACATCTCTTATCTTTCACTCACCCTAGGATGCTGGGTGTGTCTCTGTGAATGATTGCAACAAACATGCAAATTAAAAGTAAATAATAATAATCATCATAATATCATCAACAACAACTATTATTATTATTATTATTATTATTATTATTATTATTATTATTGTTATTATCATTATTGTTGTTGTTGTTGTTGTTGTTTCTAATTTAGACACAAGGCCACCAGTTTAGTCTTAACATCAACAGAAAAAAGAGCTTAGTAAATTATATTTATCTCAGTATGTGACTGGTACTTTATTTAATTTACTTTGGAAGAGTCAAAGACAAAGTTGACTTTAGCAAGATTTGAACTCAGAATGTAAAAATCCAGAAGAACAATGTATTTCAATTAATTCTGTTATGATTCTGCCAATCCATCACCTGTCTGTGATACTGATATTAGTGAGTGCCAACTAGGAGAATATAATAACAAGAAGGGGCATACATGAGGAAAGTGAATTTGATGTGAATAGCTTTGATGACAATCAATGAGGGACCCTTGAAAAACTGAAATGGATACTAGAAGGACTGAAGACCCTAGAGACAGTTAATTTGAGGACAGTGGAGTGAAACAAGATTTAAGAAAGAACATGGTAAGATTATCTGTGAGAATAAAAAATATCAACGCACGATATATTAGTATGTGCTAATGCAGTGGGAGAATGTTGGGAATAAAAAGAAAGGACAAAAGAAGAACCAAGCAGATGCTAATGGAGACCATTAGAAGCGGGATAAATGAAAAATGTAAAGAAAAGTAGTTTAGAGAAAATGAATCACATGAAGAAAAATGGAATTGGGACAACGATTGAAGAACAAAAGCTGTCAAAATCAGAGAGTCAAAAGAAACAAACAATATAAGGAAAATTGTTTTCTTCAATCAAATCAGAAACGTCCATTTGGCACTCTTCAAGATAATGAGAAAAATGATAACATGAAACAGAATACTGAAGAAAGAAAACTATTTTGAAAAGAAATTTGGGGAAAGTGCCAAGTACAATAATAAAGCACAATGGATAAAGCCAGTGGAAAATTACACTGAAAATGTTGAGATGTAAGAGGATTTTACCATCATGAAAGAAAATATTCTCAAGAAATTGATAAAGATAAGAAAACTGGACCAGATCTTGTTCATGGTTACTGGATGAAAATAATCAATTTAACTGTATAACTTGGCAGGTTACAAATCTCCATGAAACTATACTGACACAGCTGAATGAGTATTGGACAAGGTAGAATCTATCACTCTGGTTAAAATAAGAAGAAATTTGTCTGATATTGAAAGAGAAGTTAAAAGGAAACATTGCCTTTAATTATTTATTGACCAGTTACATATCTACATCCTATGTGGAAACTCCTAGTGGGGATAATTACTACTACTACTACTAATAATAATAATAATACCACCATGACCACGACGACGACCACCACCACTACCATGTTGTCATCGTTGTCATCATCATCATCGTCATTATTATTATTTAAAGTTCTTGATCCATGCAGGCAAGGATTTGATGGTTTAACAGGATCTGATGAACTGGAGACCTGTGTTCAGTTCCAGTGGTAGCTTTCGTATGTTTTCTGTGGCTGGATGCCCTTCCTAATGCAAATCACTTTGCAGAGTGCACTGGTACCTTTTTTCTTTTTGGCACCAGCTCAAGTAAAATTGTCAAGTAATTTCCCAGACAAAGAAAAGGCTACTTCAACTTAGTGGGGTTTAGTAGAGAGGGATGTGACTTTGTGCCAGTTGTTGAGGAGCTAAAGTATGATAAAAGGGTCTGGAACAGGTGCTGTCATTCTAGAGAAGAGATACCTTATGAGAAACATTGAATATCTTACAAACAGATAGGCTGTCAAAAGTGAAGCAAAAGAACAAACGAATAATTAAAACTTGATATGATGGTCTTGAAGAATAGCTAAAAGAGAACAAAAAATTTAAGCATCAATGGATGGATTGTAGAAAAGTTCATGATCATGTCTCAGGCTTAAGTGTCAGGCGTTGTCTAGAATTGTTAAAGATTGTGAAGTAGATTAGATGATACAGAAGATACTGGCTCAAGAGAAGCAGAACTGTTCACCCATAAGTAGAATGAGCAACAATACAGTTGAGAGTAGAGGTGAACTCCTTCAGTCACAAATGACCATGGGATTGCACCTAGAAAGTTCCCCTCCAAGGGATAAGTTTGGTCAAGGTCGTTTTGTGGAAGACCAGTAGCCACACATGTATATCAGTCTCCCTTCTCCATGCCACCAAAAGAAAGGCAAAGGCTGATACATCTTGGCACCAGTGACATTGAAACTCATTTCTACAGCTGAGTGAACAGGAGCAACATGAAATAAAGTGTCTTGCTCAAGAATACAACACATAGCCTGGTGTAGGAATTGAACTCACAACTCACAATTGTACACTAGATGTTCCAACCACTGAGCCATGAGTCTTCACTGAGGTGAGACTATATTGAAGTATGCAATGAAAATCTTTACTCAGTAAAACAAATTCAATTCTGCCATTTGTAAGCCAAATATATAATTTTCTGTTTAAATATTTGTTGATATACAAAAATTACAAAATAAAAAATGTCATGCAAACATTCTTTATTGTGAGTATAAATAATTCACTTAGACATCATTTACCATTTTGCTTATGTATCATGAAGTTTTGGTTAAGAAATGTTGTTAAAATTGTGGACAAAAATTATTATAAAATTCCCTTTGACATTCATTTTTAGCTAAATATATTACTAATACACATACAAATTCACAAATGTGAGAGTTTTTGCACAGTATCTCAACCTGCTAGAAATAGAAGTTAAGTCTCCTTCAAATCAGCTGAAAAAGAGACAACGTAACAATAACAAAATGTTGACTGGTAATATTTTTATGGAAAAATTATCAAAGTAAATAAATATATACATTATTTACATTATTTACAATTGACAGATATTTGTCTTCATCTTGTTTGTTGCTGACACAATATTTTGGCTGATATACCCTCCAAGCCTTCATCAGGTGTCTTGGGGAAATTTCGAACCTGGGTTCTCATTCCTAAGGTATTTTTCGATGTTATTATTATTATTATTATTATTATTATTATGGTGACCATAATAATAATAATAACATTGAACTTAGAATCTTGGGGTTATAATAATAATAATAATAATAATAATAATAATAATAATAATAATAATAATAATAATAATAATAACAGCATCGAAAAAT
>NC_068984.1:107341853-107347846 GCF_001194135.2 Octopus bimaculoides | reverse complement strand
ATATATAAATATATATATTACAAAATGTATATACTGAGTTTGCAAAAGATGAAATAAAATAATTTTGAAATAATTAGTTTTAGTTAAACAATATTAAAACAGCAGTGATTAAGCCTTTGATGAGAGAGACAACCTAAATTTCAACATTATGTAACATCTATTTATCACAGTATCACAGTGTTGGTAACAGCATCAGATGCTGTTATACACCAGTGGTCAGAATGTGCTTCCAATTCTTTCTTGATAGCACCATTCTTTTCCATCTTGACCCAAATTGCTTGACCAAATCGTCTTCCCATCGTCATGGAGGCCTTTTTCAACAGCTTGGATATCACTCAGCAACTGCACAGGTCCACTTGTTGCCTGTGAAAATTGTGACATGTCCAGCCCAGTGGAACTTATGCTTTCAGTATTCAGTGATCACATGTCTCTCCACTCCTTTCATGAATTATTTCATTTCAAATGTGCTCTCTTGATGATATTCCTAACACAGACCCTAACAAATGGTCCTTTGTGTTGTTACCAATCAACGGTCTATCCTTTTTGTAGTAGCCCACATCTCACTTGTGTAAAAGAACACAAGTAGGACAGTACTGTTGAAAAGTCTGGCATATATGGTATTGTCTAGCTTTGTTTGGAGTACAACTTTTATTGAGTTAAATGTCTTCCATCTTGCCCTTATTCTCTTAAAGATTTCAGCATTCATATCATCATCATTATCATTTAACGTCTGCTTTCCATGCTAGCATGGGTTGAACGATTTGACTGAGGACTGGCGCACCAGATGGCTGATCTGGCGGAGTTTCTGCAGCTGGATTCCCTTCCTAACACCAACCACTCTGAGAGTGTAGTGGGTGTTTTTACGTGTCACTGGCACAAGGGCCAGTCAGGTGGTACTGGCAACAGCCATGCTAAAATGATGTTTTTTACATGCCACCTGCACAGGAGCCAGTCCAGTGTCACTGGCAATGACCACACTTGAATGTTTTTTCACGTGCTACCGGCACAAGTGCCAATAAGGCGACGCTGGTAACGATCATGCTCAAATGGTGCTTTTTATGTGCCACCAGCACAGAAGCCAGACAGCTGCTCTGGCAATGATCACGCTTGGACGGTGTTGTTAGCGCTCCAATGGCATGGGTACCAGTCATCGAATTTGGTTCAATTTCGATTTCGATTTCATATCTTGGAGCATATTGACTGTGTGCCCTAAGTAGACATACCCCTTTACCTCTTTGATTTCATTGCTTCCTACCTCTATTTGGCCTTGTGCTATGCCTTCTGGCCACATATATTTTGTTTTTATGTGGTTCATTCTAAGTCTTGCAGCTAAGCTCTGAGTGTTAAGTTCTGTTAGTATGGTTTGAAGTTGGTCTATAGTTTCAGTGATGAGGACGATACCATCTGCGAATCAAAGATGTGCTAGTTGCTTGCCATTGATGTTTGCACCACTTGCCCAGTTGATGTCCTTGACCATTTGCAGAAATGCAGTAAAAAGCTTTGGAGAGATGCTATCACCTTATTTGACACCGTTCTCAGTTGGGATCCTTATTGGTGGTGATAGCAAAGCTACATCTGTTGTGCATCCAGAGTTCATATTTCTGAGCAGTTTGATGCATTGTGCTTCGATACCTTGCATTTCCAGCAATTTCAACACTGCAGGCCTTTTTGTAAATAACAAAAACAATTCAAAGAGGAAGTTTGTATTCGTTTGTTTGTTCTATGAGCTGTGTTAGAGTGAGTACATGCTCTATAGTGATATAGTTCTTACAGAAACCTGCTTGCTCTCTCGGCTGTTCATTGTTAAGGTGTTTTGATAATCTGGTGACTATGACATTTGTAAACAGCTTATAGAGGTGAGACTAAAGGCATATGGGACTATAGTTTTTTTATTTTTTAAAATATTCTTTATAACCCTTTTTATAAAGCAAGATGGTATTTGACTATTTTCAGACAGCGTTTGAAATGTAGAATGAAGATTTTCCACAGCTCTTCACCACCTCTTCTTAACATCTTTGTTGTGATGCCATCTTCCTCAGGAGCTATATGTCTTCATAAGTTTCAGGGCATTTTCAATTTCACTGATCAAACATTTTTGGTGGTGTGGGATTGAGCTTTACTGATGATTTAAAATAGTTGGTGCAGAATCCAAATTGAGATACACAATTTTGTGTTTTTTCTTTACAGAAAATCCTGTGACATTTGCCTCGGAAAAATAACAGTCATTAAAATGGTCTTTTGACTCCCTCCATATCACTGGAATGGCAAAAGGCATGCACTTCTTATTGAACCAGTCCCATATGCCATTTGAACAAGCTGAACAGATAAAATGTGGTGCCCATAGCTTGTCCTGATCTCCAAGAGGACACTCAAAGTATAGCTTATAAATCTTCTTGATCTCTGGTGTTATTGCACATTTTTGAGCTTTCACAATAAATTCTCCACAGACATAACAAAACACATCAGGACGATTTCTACACTGTCTCGACATTTTTAACACTGTAAAACAAGTAAGGAAATAGATACAAATCGTTATACTTATATCGAATTTGAGATGATGAAATATTTCATCAGACCAATTATGACTGGACAATTTGAGATGTTGAAATACCTATTTCATCAAACAAAAGTTCATTGGTTAATTTAAGATGATGAAATATTGCATCTGAACTATACAACAATAAATAATGTAGTTTATTTTAAAGGTATGTTTCCATGATGCAAATGAAATACATTGGTGCACCAGCATGACCGCAGCCACTTGGCTGAAACACATAAATAAATAAATACACATCATTAATTGGAATTTCTATATAATGCATGAAAAAAAAAAAAATGCACCCTTTAAAAGTCTAGCCAGGCTCATGGGCCCAGTTTCCAGGTTTCAATGGCGTATGTGTTCTCCAGCTGGATGGGACGCCGGTCCATCGCAGCGTTACTCATTTTTGCCAGCTGAGTGGACTGGAGCAACGTGAAATGAAGTGTTTTGCTCAAGAACACAATGCATCACCTGGTCCAGGAATCGAAACCACAATCTTATGATCATGGTGCTGACACCCTAACCACTAAGTCATGTGCCTCCACAAATAATAAATGCACCCTTTTAAAGCCTAGCCAGGTTTATGGGCCCGGTTTCCCAGTTTCAATGGCGTATGTGTTCCCCAGCTGGATGGGACGCCAGTCCATCGCAGCGTTACTCATTTTTGCCAGCTGAGTACACTGGAGCAACGTAAAATGAAGTGTTTTGCTCAAAAACACAATGCGTCGCCCGGTCCAGGAATTGTAACCACAATCTTACGATCATGATGGTGACACCCTAACCACTAAGCCACGCGCCTCCACATATAATGCATGAGGTAGAACCAAAAAACTTTCTCATGTTGAAAAGTGTACGAGATATAAAAAAAAAACTAATTGTATATTTGAAATCAGCATTAAAAACTACACTAAGTACACCTTGACATATGCTTGATGAACAATACTTGTTGACCAGTGTTATTATTATTGTTGTCGTTTTGCTGTTGTTGTTAATATTGGTGGTGGTGGTGGTGGTGGTGATGGTAGTAGTAGTAGCAGTAGCAGCAGGAGTTGTAGCCGTAGTAGTAGTAGTAGCAGCAGCAGCAGCAGTAGTAGTAATAGCAGTAGTAGCAGCAAAAGACCAACTGCGGTGCTATGAGTAGTAGTAGTAGTAGTAGTAGTAGTAGTAGTAGTAGTGGTAGTAGTAGTTGTAGTAGCAGCAGTAGTAGTAGTAGTAGCAGTAGTAGCAGCAAAAAACCAACTGCGGTGCTATGACGATTGAATCTTTAGCATTTACATACTTGACAATAATATTTATTAACACCCCATATAATATTTTAGATGACTGCAGTTAGGTACTTGCAATGTAAATACAGACATTCTTTTCAAAGCAGAATATAAAGAAAAAAATTACATTTGGATGGTGCCAACTGTCTCAAACCATAAAATGTTAATGTGTCTAAATTATATTCAATCTAATGAGGCAGTATATGTTGACAAACTCAGAAGTTGAGGTGACTCAACATGGTTGAAATCCTGATTGTTCAATGTCTCTCACAGTTTTTTTTTTTCAGAATTATTTAGCAATAAGACAAAATGCAGATAATGACTTCCATCTGAAGAAATGTTTTCATTACATACCTCGCCTCCCCTATCTCTTATCTTTCTGTAAATCTGTACATTGGTTTTGAATTTTGGCACAACGCCAGCAATATCATGGGAGGGGGATAACAAATTACATTAAGCCAGTGATCAACTGGTACCTATCTTATCAAAACCGAAAGGATGAAAAGCAAAGTTAGCTTTGGCAGAATTTGAACTCAGAATGTAAAGATGTATGAAATACCATTGAGCATTTTGTCTAGCCTGCTAATGATTTTGCCAGGTTGCCACCTTAATCTCCTGCAAATTAATAAATTGATTTAATATAATTTACTGTTTAATAGACCCTTGATTTCTGACTGTGTTGTACTGAAGAGATCCAACTAGATTGAAACAACAGCTTTGATAAGGATTCTATGATTAAAAAATTAAAAGTTGAATTGAAAGAAAACACTGGGCAACAAAATTTTTTTTTTGTCTGGTGCATGGAATATTTCAATGAATTCTTAAGTGATATTGCTTGCTAAATTAAGAAATAACTTCAGAGCCATATTTGTTTGAGATGGCTAGTCTTTCTTAACATAGTGGTTTACCCGGTCTCTACTGTCCCACATGCAAAGAAAGCATGGGTATTTGGTATAACCAAATTGTTGTCCCATGAGAAAATTCACCATCTTTAAGTCAACGCAGATTACCCATTTACAATCATGACACAAAATCTTCTCTAAAACCAACTTAATTTTTTCATATTTTTCCTTCAGAGTTGTTGAGTGGCTGAGTGGGACAGAGCCATACACATTTCCATTGTGCAACAACACACATTTTAAACTACATTTAGAGCTGTCTATGAAAAGATGCCGTTCCTCTGGTTTGTATTTCTCAATGCCAAGTTTATTAAGAAGCCCATTGACATCTCTACAGTAAACCAGCTCTTCCTCTTTTGTGAAGAAAGAAAGGAACTCTTCATGCTGACTCTGATAAAAGGTTATACGAACAACATTTTCTAGAAGATTCTTCTCTTTCAGTTGGGAAGCCAAAAGTTCTGCAGAATTTTTTGGGAGGTTCAAGTCATGGACTAGATCATTCAGCTCTACCTGGGAGAATAGCTGGGGTAAAGTCTCAACTGGAAAGTCTTGATACCTAGTGCCATCTTCAAGTGATGAATCTTCTTTAGCTGATGGTAAAGTTATCTGATGCAAGACATTGAAGACAAGAACAGGAAGCTCTTCACTGTGTGGAACCGGTCTAATAGCAGAGGCAAGATTAGGATAGACAAGCATTTGTTGATTATTCTGGTTAATACCCTTTGAATTTAGGTTACAAAAATAGCAGTCGTCCATGTGATTATACGGCTCAATAACTTAAAAACTGGATCTGATGGATCAAAAAGAAGGTTATATTTGAATTCAGGAGATTGATTTTGTATAGGAATGATGTCTATTTCCTAAACACCTAAAAACTTGTAGACCAGTGTAATTTAATGCAAATAAATGCATAAAAATAATATACTTTATTTCTTTCACTTCATTAAAAAAGAAAAAAAGGAAAAATAATAATATAGATGCTGAGCAAGATGATTCTCTCATTTGCAATAATGTACATTATTATCTTCATCGTCATTTAATATCACTTACATGGGTCAGACACAATTTGCTGAGGTAGATTTTCTAAGGCTGGATGCCTTTCCTGTTGCCAGCTTGCACTTGTTTCTAAGTAAGTGAATATATCTCCTTGGCTAGACATGTTCCACATGGAAGATTGGAAATGAACATCACTTGTATGATGGGGATACTCATTTACAATTATCATATGATCTCAAGACAAAGGGATACACAAACAAACACACACACAATAAAGATGATGATGATATATAT
>NC_068984.1:107338353-107341548 GCF_001194135.2 Octopus bimaculoides | reverse complement strand
CTTTTAGCTCTTAATTAAATCGATATAAATACAAAAACTCACTTGTGAGAATTTTGCTATGTTTGATAACAGATACAACATTTTTACCAAATTTTGGTATAAATCTATAAATACACAAACACACACACACACACACACACACATATATATATATATATATATATATATACACAACACAAGATCATCTCCTCCAATTCCCCCTCCCCTCTCAAAGATTCCTGTCTTGCAAAGTTACTTGGTGACTCTGCCAGTGCTGGTGCTACTTGAATAGCATCCAGTCCACATTGTAAAGTGGTTGGCATTTGGAAGGGCATCCAATAGTAAAAACCATGCCAAAACTGACCTCACCTGTGCTGGTTCTATGTAAACAGCACACATCCCACTCTGTAGAGTAGTTGGTGTTAGGAAGGCCTTCTGGCCATTAAAACCAAGCCAAAACAGACACAGAAGTATGGTACAGACTTCTGCCTGGCCAGCTCCTGTCAAATCATCCAACCCATGCCAGCACGGAAGGAGGACATTAAACGATGATGATGATGATGATGATGACATGACAAGAAGCTTCTTTCAGTTTATGTCAACCAGGTCCACTTACAAGGTTTTGGTCAACCTAGGGCAATATTTGAAGACACTTGCCTCCGGTGTTATACATTGGGAATGAAACTTGATAACATATGGTAGGGAAGCAATCTTTTCAACTCCACTGCCACACCTTCACCTTCAAAATGAAAGAGAAAAACTAAATCATACCTCAGTGAATAACTGCTCATACTGGAAGTTATCTTCGCATTGCAGTTCTTTACTGGCAGCTTCAATAAATTCTGTCACAGTTTCAGGTGGACTCAAACTGAAGAAACTAGTTAAGACCTGTTGAAATTCACTCCTGGTAAATGTATCATTCTCCAATGCTTCATTGGAGTTTCGCAGGTAGGTGAGTAATGTTGATATGACTAATAGCTCAGAGTGGTAAATGCCTTCATCGATCTGGCAAAAATGAAAGAGAGAAAAATTTAACATTTAATCACAACATTGAGGACTGGGGCAGATGAAAATAACAATAATAATGGTTTCAAATTTTGGTACTAGGCTAGCAATTTTGGGGGAGGGAATAAGTCAATTACATTGACCTTGGTAGCCAACTGGTACTTATTTTATTGACCCCCAAGAGGGATGAAAGGTGAAGTCGACCTTGGCAGAATCTGAACTTAGAATGTAAAAACGAGCAAAATGCTTCTAAGCATTTGGCCTGGTGTGATACTGATTCTGCCAGCTTGCAATATTTTACTGTTTGTTTGTCATTCAACTGTGACTAAGGTGGGGCACCATCTTGAAAGGATTTCCCTCCTTACCTATCAAAGGAGGCCCAAGCAGTTTCACATACACATATACACGCATGATGGAACTTCTACCTACCAAATTTAGTTGGAAAAATTGACCTCAATTCTTATTTTAAGTCTTGCACTTACTCTATGTTATGTTTTTTTTTTTAAACTTTACTAAATCATTAAGTTACAGGGAAGGCCTTGAATAGGTTTAGCTGAAGAAATTAACCCTAATTCTCATTTCAAGTCAGGTACTTATTCTATCAGTTTTTCACAACCTTTACTAAACCATTAAGGGTGTAAACAAATCAAAACTTGTTGTCAAGTGGAAAGGGGTACAAACACAAATATTCATACACACACATATACATTTATATGATGCCTTTCTGTGGTGTGTATCCTCTTTTTATTTGTGTGTGTGTGTAAATATGGTCCAAGGATGTAAGTGTAGGAAGTCTGTAAGCTTCAAAGAATAGGCAGCTAATATAGAGAACAAAAAATAGACTGTATATGATAAGATAAAACAATAATTTTTTTAGCATCATAAATTACACACTTTTCTCCATATTAAGGATACAAATAATTTTGATAAGCTGATAGTTTCTATACAACTTACTGTGAACAAATAATTCTGTTAAAAATGTGAATAAAATCTCAAATTTAAAGGATTGGAACAAGTTAAATGTAAGCTACATATGTTTCTTAAATAACTGAAGAACATTATGCAAGCATTATGTAATGTACTCTCCTCAGCGCAGCTAGTCATCAGACTGAAGTTACCTCAATGAAGTTTACATTGCCTCAAGGAACTCTCAGGTTAGCCACCACATGGTAGTAAGACCAAATGCACAGAAAAGTCAATAACAAAAGAAAAAACAAAGAAAGTAACATTAAATTACCAATGTTGGTCATCTTTTTGCATGGGTCAAAGAGAAAAATATAATTTGAGCGCTGGGGTTGAGGTAATTGACTAATGCCCTCTCCCCAAAATTCCAGGCTTTATGGTAGAAAGGATTATTATTGTCATCGTTCTTCTTCTTATTATTTTATTATTATTATTATTAAGTAATACTGTAACACATCCCAGTCAATTTTCTAACAATTCCAACAGTTGACTGGTCTAGACAAGTATTGAATTTCATTGACAACAAAAGGATGAAAGGCAAATATGATTTTGGCTAAAATTGAACACAGAATGTAACAAGCCAGAATAAATAGTGCAAGTTATGTGATCCAGCATTCTAATGCTTCTGCCAATATTGATATCTAGCTTCGGCACAAGATTGCAAATATGGAGGTGGATGATGAGTTTAAAGCTAATAATTGTATGTGTATTTGTTTTGTAAGATTCTTGATGTTAAAGTGTATGCTTAAACAGAAGTAGGCAAACTCATATACACTCACACAAAACACACATGCTAAATACACACACACACACACACACACACAGATAGATGCTGACACAAATGCATGCACAGACAAGGATACACAGCACAGAAAGACAAAATGGACAAAGGAAGACAAGAGGAGACACAGGAGAAAAGGAGTTGCTAAAAAGGTCACAAGATGTGTGACGAAAGCTCTTTAACAAAGAAACAAAAGTAACAGCAATAACAACTAATAATAATAATCATAATAATGATAATAATAATAATAATAATAATAATGATGGTTTCAAATTTTGGCACAAGGCCAGCAATTTCAGTGGGTGGGTATTAACAGATTATAGCACAAACTTGGCACTTATTTTATGAACCGTGAAAGGATGAAAGGCCAAAGCTGACCTCAAGGAAAATTTGAAACCTGTATGAGAAGAGTTGGAAGAAATGCTGCTAATCATGCTGCCAGCTCCTGCCTTGGTAATAATATTAAC
>NC_068984.1:107332067-107338238 GCF_001194135.2 Octopus bimaculoides | reverse complement strand
CTATCATTATCATGGCAGAATTTGTGGACTGTAGGACTATATATCGTACAGTATTTAAGTTTGTCCCCTTACATCCAAAATTTTTAATCCTATTTAGATACACTCTACTTTAAGTCCCTCTAGAGTCAGTGAAATAAGTACCTGCAACAATCATCTAACCCAGCGATTCTCAACCAGGGTTCCTAGGACCTTTGAGGTCTATTTGACTGTTGGGAGTCAATACGACCTTTGGTGGTCCATATAAGATTTTGTTGTTAAAGTTTTTTTCAGTCATCAGACTGCAGCCATGCTGGAGCACTGCTTTGAAGAAATTGAGCTGAATGAATTGATCCCCAAACTTATTTCTATGTTAAGACTGGTACTTATTCTATCAGTTTCTTTTTGCTAAACCACTATGTTATGAGGATGCAAACACATCAACACAGGTTGTCAAGTGGCATTAGGGGCAAACACAGACATAATTATACATATATGTAATATTAATGGTTTCTTATTATGAAACTAATAGATTTTATACAGGGCTGCAAGGAGAAGTGCTCAGAATAATTGAGACAAGAGTAAAATATTAGTCATAGAATAAAAACGCTGGGTTAACGACTCAACATATCACACCCCCTCAATGAACATATATAAGATATACAACATAATCCGTCAAAAATAAGGAATAAGAAGATATAACGTAAGAAAAATAATGTAAGAAGAAATAATAAATAAAAAAATAAGAAATAAATAAGAAGTAAGATGCAAGAAATAGAACATATAGCATAAAATTTTATACACGAATATATTATATCAACCGATAACATACAAATGAAAAAATTGAGTTAAAGGTATAATACAATACACATATATATCATTTCATAGAAGTTAAAAGTAATACAATTAAAAATTTCAAATGTAATATAATATAGGTCAATATAAAAAAAAGTAAAATAAAATAAAGAAATGAGGTACCATAAAGTAGTCCACCGGTTAAAAATCAAGGACAGAACCTTTAAAATGATTCAACACCATTTAGCGTTAAAACACAAAGTTCTACACCTCCCTCCGGCACATTTTACAACTCAAAAACAGTAGGCACCAATAGGCAAGTCCGCACCAGTTAGGTATATACAAGAGTGAATACAGGCACCCAGCAGGTATCAGCAGGTAAAACATGTAAAATTTAATTCCGCTCACCAAGTCCAAAAGTTCATAACACACGGGTCAAAATACAAATACAGCACCCAGCACGTGTTTTCGTGGAATTGATTTTACCGATTGATAACTGCTGGGTGTTGTATTTGTATTTTGACCCATGTGCCCGAGGGAGGTGTAGAACTTTGTGTTTTAACGCTAAATGGTGTTAAATCATTTTAAAGCTTCTGTCCTTGATTTTTAACCGATGGACTACTTTATGGTACCTCATTTCTTTATTTTATTTTACTATTTTTTATATCAACCTATATTATATTATATTTGAAATTTTTAATCGTATTAATTTTAACTTCTATGAAATGATATATATGTGCATTGTATTATACCTTTAACTCAATTTTTTCATTTGTATGTTATCGGTTGATATAATATATTCGTGTATAAAATTTTATGCTATATGTTCTATTTCTTGCATCTTACTTCTTATATGTTTCTTATTTTTTTATTTATTATTTCTTCTTGTGTTATTTTTCTTGCGTTATTTTTCTTGCGTTATTTCTTCTTTTTCCTTATGTTTGACGGATTATGTTGTGCTTCTTATATATGTTCATTGAGGGGGTGTGATATGTTGAGTTGTTAACCCAGCATTTTTATTCTATAACTAATATTTTATATACATACACACACATATATATATATATATACACATATACATACACAAGACAAGCTTCTATCTCCCCAATCCACTTACAAGGCTTTGGTCAGCCTGGGGCTATAATAGAAGATACTGGCCCACTGTGCCACACAGTAGAACTGGACCCAGAACCATAAGGGTAGGATGCAAATTTCTTACCATACCGCCAATCATGCACCTATGTACTTCTACAACAAACAAAATATTTTAACAATTTTAATACAATTCCTAATAATATTTAATTATAAAAATAAAATAGGATTTTTAAACATTGAATTGTTACAAGGATCCACTGGAGTAAAATAGGAATCAAAAGTGGTCCATTTGTAAAAAATGGTTGAGAATCACTGATGTAATCACGTGCTGTTCTACAAATTTGTGATTATGGGCTGAGAAAAGTCAACTCTGGTACATAGAGTGACTCAATTACTTTAGCCTAGGATGAAAAGAGCCAAACTTGACCTTGGTGGGATTTTAACTGAAAATATAAAGTGAAGTATCTAAATAAAACAAGGCTTTTTGTTGTAATGATACTGCCCTACATATTCCATAGGATGTATTAAACATTGCTTTCAAATTTTAGCTTAAGGCCAGCAGGTTTGGTGTAGAGGATAAGTCAATTACATTGACCCCAGTGTTCAAATGGCTCTTATTTTTTCAACCTTGAAAGGACTGAAAGGCAGAATTGATCCTAGGGTCAATTTGAACTCAGAACATAAAGTCAGGCAAAATCCTGCTAAGCATTTTGCTCAGCAAGCTAATGGTTATGCTAACTTGCCGTCTATTGATGTATTAAATATGGGTTGCAAATTCTGGTACAAGGCCAGCAGTTTTGGGGAAGTTGGATAAAGGGTAAAGACCTCTTTTGGTCATGAATTACTATGGGATTGCACTTAGGAAGTTCTCCGAGGCATAAGCTGGGGCAAGGTTGTTTATGGAAGACTGGCAGTTGTTCATGCATAACAGCTGCTCTTTCCATGACACCAATATTATTTAAGGGAAAGGCAAAGGCTAATACAGCTTGGCACCAGTGACATCACAACTCATTCCTACAGCTGAGTGAACAGGGGCAATGTGAAATAAAGTATCTTGCTCAAGAATGCAACACACAGCCTGAACTGGGAATTGAACTCACAACCTCATGATCGTGAACCCAATGGTCTAACCACTGAGCCATGTGCCTTCATAGAAGGAAGATAGTTGATTACATTGATCCTTATTTTAATGACTCAGAAAAGACGAAAACCAAAGTTAAACTTGATAGAATTTGAACTCAGAACATAATGTCAAACGAAATACCACTACGCATTTTGCCCAGTGTGCTAATGATTCTGCCAGCCCACCACCTTTTGATGTATTAAATATTAGCAGTATAATGTTGTGGAGTGGGTACATAGCGCAAAATAAAAAACAGATGATGATAATGGCGATAATGAAGATGAGAGAAGAGGAAGAAGAATACAACAGCAAAACCTAATTCATTCAGAAAAAAAAGGAAGAAAAAAAAAAAGAAAAACATAACAAAACATAAGGGACTAATAAGATTAAACAGAAGGAAATATAATTTAGAATTAGGAATTACATGAGTTATTATCAAAGGTTAATGATAAGGTTCTATCAATACCAAGACATAAAGTATTTTATTCTGTTTTTTTCTCTCTCTTTTTTTTTACAATTCATTTTATTTAACATTTTATTTTCCAAAATTAATGCAGAAAGTTTTAAATAGAAAATATAAAAAATAAAACTTTAATGAAACAAACCTCATTGTTCAGAATTTCCCAAAACAGTTTGAGATTTTCGTTCCATTGAGACATATATGAACAACTATCATATAAATTATAGGCCCATTCAATGCGCATTGCTTCTATTGGGTAATTTTGGCAGAGAAAGACATGCACAAACTTGGATAAGTTCTGTGTTTCCTAGGAAACAAAAGAAAGAGTAAAGAAAAACAGCCAAAGAGGATTCAGATATTATGCATAAATCTTAAGTAGTTTTTATACTTTGTTGAAAGAGATTTATGACATATTCAAATGTTTCGTATGCATGTGTATTTCTATATGTGAGTGCATGTATGTGTCAGTACGTCAGTGTGAATGGGTGAGTACAATATATATCTATCTATATCTCTCTCTCTCTCTCTCTCTCTCTCTCTCTCTCTATATATATATATATATATATATAGAGAGAGAGAGAGAGAGAGAGATAGATAGATAGATAGATAGATAGACAGATAAATAGGTTAACAGATAAACAGAATGATTATATATACATATAGATATATGTATGCATTCATGTATAAAGGTGTGTGTGTGTGTGTGTGTGTGTGTGTGTGTGTGTGTGTATACATATATATTTTTTGTATATATATATCATCACCATCATCATCATTAAATGTTTGTGTTCCATGCTAGCATGGGTGGGACAGATACACACACACACAAACATATATACATGCATATACACATATATATGTATACATACATATATATATATATATACATGAATGCATGCATATATGTGTGTATGCATGTATACAAATGTCATACACATTATACACACTATACATACATGCCACACACAATTTACAACGGAGTTGTTCAATTTTAAATTTTAATGTTTTTAGAAATTTTCTCTGCTCAGATACATACATACATTGGAGATCATGACTGCATGTAGAAGAAATTCTCAATTTCAAAGAGTTTTGTTTTATCTTAATATTTCTCCTTTCATGGAAATCTAATCAAAAACTCAATGCTTTGCTCTTGAAACACCAATCCTTAGCCATAACCATAATCCTAATCCTAAAGTTCTAATCCTAACCAAAAACTAAAGTCTTCTTTGCAGGATTGTGATCTACAGTGGAAATGGAAAATTTGATGGCCAGCGAAATTTAAAAAGAAAATTAACTTTTTTTTTCAGAATGACAGAAAAGATTTTCATTAAAGGATATGAAATAAAAGACTTAGACAGGTGGGAGTGCACCTTTAACAACACTACCAATATACAAATTCTCTAATTTGTATCTAATTTTATTTGAAATTTATCAGTTAAGTTAGCTGAAGGTGAATTTGTGTGGTTTATGTGCATCATTTCAAGTTCCTTTAATTCAACACCATCTTCTAACATATTTAATCCATTAGCGTTCAAATTGACCATGACCGGTACAAATATTCTACTTTTTATGTTAAAATTGTCAAAATCTGGTCTCTGACACTTACCACACAATGTCAACCTAAAAATATACAATCACATCATTGTATTCTCAAAGTCCCAAAATAATGCATGTTTAATAAAACACAATGGGTATTAATAAGCATTACATTTGACAGAGTAATCTGAATGCTAAAAGGTTAATTAACATATTAAGCTAGAATTGCAATAAAAAAAGACATTTCAGTGAGATTGCCAAGCATGACTGACTGAAACAATAGATATTATCCAACCATCCCATTCTTCAATAATCTTGAGGTCTCCTGCCAGTTGGCCTGACTTGAAGAATCCATCTTGTGATTCTTTCCTGTGGCATTCTAACTACATGTCTATAGCACCAGCAATAGAGTGCTGGCTAATTACTATAAAACATCCAGTGTAATGTAGTCATCAATGAAGTTAAATCCATTAAACACTTTAATTAAATTCCTAACTAATGGGAACAAAGCATGACTATAACTCCTCAGGTATATCAAATGACAAGTGTTTGTTATAGTGATTAACAGCAAATACACAAGATACAAGTACTTTTCATCTAAATTATGTCATCCTTCATTGCAGTTCCCTGTCCTGGTTGCATCGAGGATGTACAGTATCATGAAGATGCTTATTGTGTAAACGGATAACTATGGAGTGGTATCAAAAAGTGTTTGGAACAAGAAGTTGTTGTTGCTGAGACATATTTTATTTTACTACAGAAACTATCTTTAGTACAATATATCGATTTTGTATCTAATTGTTTGAGCATTTCAATAATCTATATATATAAAAATGAGAATGTGTGTCTGTCTGTCTGTCTGTCTGTCTGTCTGTCTGTGTGAATCCCTAAAACTCGAGAACTACGCAACCAATTTCATTCAAATTTTACAGATGCCTTACTTAGGGTTCCAGTTGTGTTTTAGTAAAAAAAAAATTTTAACTTCTTCCAGAGTTCGAGCCCACAGCAACACAATATCTCCTCCACTATTTAAGTAGTGCGTGTCAAAAGTGAAACAAAAACACTCATGTCAAATACTTTCACTTTAAAAATGAAACTATTCTACTAACTGAAACAATCACATTTCGATACTGTAATGACAGATACTTTCAGAGAGAGAGAGAAAGAGAGATAGAGAGAGATGTAT
>NC_068984.1:107325220-107331438 GCF_001194135.2 Octopus bimaculoides | reverse complement strand
GTGCATAAATTGTCAAGTAAATGAGACGCATCTTTGCCTCCACTGATTCACTTGCAAAGTGTTGAGTAAAATTATTTCGTTGCAGACCTCCTTTGGGTCTTTTTATTATCACTACGACACACATAGTCCCCAGTTGGTAACATTGATTTCAAGGCCCTCCTAGATGAGAGACTGGCATTCCACTTAATGTTTATGTTCCATGCTGGCATGGATTGGAGAGTTATTAATGTAGAAATATGGTATCGTAGCTACTAACAGTTGAGGGTTGCGTAGTCTAGACAGCGTTTTTAGATTTCATTATTCTCTTTAACCCGGGCAAAGCCGGGTATTTCTGCTAGTATAGCATAAAAATTCTTTCATGTTTACACCTTGAAAAACAAATATCAGTTTTGGGGGAAAGGAAAACATACATTTTGCATTAGAAAAACATCTACTTTTGACAAGGTAAATTCTTTAGTACCACTGGGCTCAGGAAATGTAGAAGCACAAAGATTTCCTTTTGAAAAAAAGGTGGTTACAAAGAGTAAACAAAAATGTAATTATTTACCTCAAAGTTCTTGGGAGAGAAAAACAAAAATATTACATCAATCAATCAATCTCTTTCCCTAACATACATACACAAACACACACACACACACACATACATACATATAACACTAATGAGGATATATTAAATAACATACAAGATAAATTGCTCATTTATTGAAATTATCTCCACTTCCAGAGAAGGAAGAATAATAGCATTGGGGCAATTGGTACCCGTTCCGAATAAGAAGGAAGGATAAAAGTATTCTACAAGACTAACATGCCACTAAAGAAAAGACACTCTGATTGTCTGAAGACAAAAGAACTGCTGGCAACAAGTGTTTCTGCCTAAATAAGAGTCATCAGCAGAAACATGTGTTCACAACTGATCTCTTGTCAACTGAATTACCTACACCTAAATTAGTGTTAATTAATTGGCTGAGTATTCCTAAGATACAAGTAAACTTTAGGATAATTCTCAGGTAGAAACAGTGTAATATGGTTGTACCTTTTGAATTACATGTTAAATTTATCAGATGGGGTTCTCTACAGTTTCCAGTTTCTATCGATCCAATTTTAGTCAACTAAATCTACTGAAGTATAACACTTACCCAAGATGTTAGGGACTAGGATCAAAACTGGGACTTCACAACCATTTGACAATACTGTACCTGCATATTTTTGTAGACACACACAATACGCACACACACGTGTGTGTGTGTGTGTGAGTAATATATACATGTATATATGTGTATTACAAAATCTTGCTGAGGGTGAACAAAGAAAGTAAAACAGTAGACATGCAGTCTAAGCTATTAATGTGTAGAAAAAGGAGGGAGAGAGTTTTCTGACAGACTGTTTCACACTCTGATGACCACTCCTCAGAGAAGACATACTTGGCTTCCTTCCCCAATCAATTGCATATTGTAATCAGTTACTATATAAAGCAGTTATAAATTAGGCCAATGTGATGATGGAAAGTCAAATCTGCATATTTTATGCTTTAAATTAAGCAATTAATGTCTTTGCTTAATATTTGTCACTCTATCTACAATAGACTCTTTTAGTATTCTTCTATGGAAGCAAATCTCTGCAGTATTGCTAAGCTTTTGCATATGTTTGTTGATGTTTCAAGTTACATAGCAATATATAGGGGGCAGAATCCTTAGCACACAATGGACAAAATGCTTAGTGGCATTTTGTTCATCTTTATGTTCTGAGTTCAAACTCTACCAATGTTGACTTTGCCTTTCATACTTTTTGGGTCCTTAAAGTAAGTACCAGCTGAGCACTGGAGTCAATGTAATTGACTTAACCCCTCCCCAAAAATTGCTGGCCTTGTGACAGAATTTGAAACCAATATGTTTGATAGGTTCTATGTATTCTCCTGGAACTCTTTTCCTCACTTCACTTGTCATTGTTTATTTGACAAGATACAAACGTTCTCATCACATGCAGCTTTGGGCAGCCCAATCTTTGACTTTAATTATTTTATGCTTTCTCTTTCCTCATCTGCTATAATAATGACTCTCAAATATTTAAATCTAGCAACTTGTTTCAAATTTGTTCAATTCTTCCTCGTAGTTTGCAAAATGATGGTATTTTCTTTGAGATCAACATTATCTCTTTGTGTGTGTATGTGCTAAGATCCAGCCCTGTCTTTTCACTCTTACTATTAACAGTACTAAGTAATATCTGTAGATTTTCTACTGTTATTGCTAATAGGACTGCGTTGCCTGCATAATGGAATTTGTTAATGTCTTGTTCTCTTATCCATATACCAGATAATATGTTGAGTGGATCACATAGTTGTTTCACTGTATAATAAAAACAAACCTGGTAATACCACACACCACTGTTGTACACCTCTCTTGACCTTCACATATTGTCCAAGTTATTTTCAATTCTGATCACTGTTGTTTGTTACCAGTATGTTGAGGGGATTCTGAAAAGTTCCTGGCTGTAAGGGTATCATGAACGGTCTGGTTGGAGGCCCAACTTTCTCTGTTCTTTTACAGGGTTTAGAAAAAAGACTGAAGGACTGCTGCAATAGGTGTGTGAATCTGAGAGGGGAATGTGTTGGATGAAATCATAACTAATTGATCCACCTGCTTTTTACTCAAAGCTAGGAACTTTTCAGCACACCCTTGTTATATGTTAGAAGATAGAAATCTACCTGGAAAGGACTTAATAATCAGAAATACATAGTGTCAACAAGTAGCAAGTTCTACATATATACAAAGACTTCAGTGATGCTTCATTCAAGTAATTATGAAGCACATGATATTGCAACAGCAGAATTAAATATTAAAATGAGTAAAATGAGTAAAGTGTACACCCATTAGAATTATAGTGAATACAAAAAAAAAAAAGTTAAATCATCAGAATAACCTAATCACCAGAAAACTTTGATTTTTTTGTCTGAACATGTTTAAAGATAATAAATTAGTCACAAGAGAATAAAATAGGACTAGTTCAAACATATCTCATAATGGGAAATCATCATATTTATAATGTGAAAGTATTTATCATAATATTAATAATAAGGGTTTGAAATGTTGGTGTAAGGCAAACAATTCTGAGAGGAAGGGAAAGTTGATTACATCAACTCCATTTCTCAGCTGGTACTTATTTTGTTGAGACTGAATGTATAGAAGACAAAGTCAACCACTCAGAATGTAAATAGCTGGATGAAAAGCCACAAAGCCTTTTGTCAGATGCTCTAACAATTCTGCTAATTCACCTCTCTAACAATAATAATAATAATCCTCCTGAAATTTTGTGGGAGGGGCTATCAATAACACTGACCCCAGTGTTTCACTGATACTTAATTTAGTGACCCCAAAAGGATGAATGGCAAAGTTGAACTTGACAGAATGTGAATTCAGAATATAAAAATGGACAAAATACCGCTAAGCATTTAGTCCAATGTGCTAACAACGCTTCCACTTCGTTACCTGAATAATAATAATAATAATAATAATAAAAGTTTCAAATTTTGCATAAGGCTAACAATTTTGAGGTGGGGAGTCAATTACATTGACCCCCTAGTGTTCAACTGGTACTTATTTTGTTGACTATGAAAGGATGAAAGACAAAGCCAACCTCAGTGGAATCTGAACTCAGAACATATATAAATGGCACTAGGCATTTTGTTTAATACCCTAATTATTCTGCCAGCTTACCACAGATGCCACCACTGCTACTGCCACCACCACCACCACCACCACCATGAGCATCATCATCATCATTGCACTGCCTCCTCTCACCTTCTCTGTTAGTCTACCTGCAATCCTATTACATACCTAGTGTATCCAAAATTTATGTTGTATACAATGTAAAGAGTTTATATCTACTCCTTCACTCTGGATATCTACTAGCAGCTAATCACAATTGCCATATATTTTTAGAGAGGTAAATATAATGCCTTCATGTAAAACATTATAGAAAAAAACCTAGCTGCTTCTTGCAATAAACATATCTTAATCAATTTTTTTCATGGACCCTAAAAATACCACTTGTGGATCCCTAATTTACTATTTTGTTTCTATGGACCCCCAAAAATCTTATATGGACTTCCAGGAGCCATATGAACCCTGGTTGAGAACTATTGCTCTAGTGTTTATGATTTGACCTTTAATTCCCAGTCATTCACAGCTGCAGCATGCATTTTGAATTATTATGATATCAAACTTTCCCTTTGAATACAATAAGAGTAGGTAAAGCAGGAACCTCTAAACAAGTCACTCAATTGTCACATATCACCAATAAAGTTAGATTTTAATCATTGCCACCAGATTCTCATTTTCTAAGTGTTAATTCCTATAACAATATATTCAAATTATACTGACAGCGAGATATCAAACCAAATAGATAAATATTATTACTCATCCAAACCCAGAATATTTGATGTAAAAATTGAGATAACGACTTACTAATAATTACTTCTTAAGCTCTACAACACAAATTGCTTTTCAAGATAATTTAAACCTTCATCCTTAAACACAATCTAATTCCACTCAGACTGTCACCTATTTATAAGCTGATAAAATTAAATTAAAATCAATTAAAAGTGAGCTAATAACTTAATAATAATCACTCAATTAAAAGTGAGCTAATAACTTAATAATAATCACTCTACAACACAAAATACTTTTTGAGATAATTTAAACCTAACATGTTGAATTCTACCTAATTCCACCCAGATTTTCACAATTTATGAGCCAATAAAATTAAATGAACTATAATTAAATGTCTAAATACTAAATTGTATCTTGTGAACTGAGTTCTTGAATTACTGGTAGCTATTTATTGACTGTGTCTGGCTCACAAGAGGCTGGATTTAGCCAAATTCTTCTAAAAAGACAAAATAAACATCAAAGATGTCTACAGAGTTGTATAGTATTATACTGATAAGATGATATTATCTTTATCACTAATTCATTTAAACTAAACCTATGAAACATTTTGTTAAAGAATATGCAGCTATAACATTGTCTAGTTAATCTGGACATGTCTGTCTGTGCCTATACATATTTTACCAAAGCCATGAACTATAATTGATATCAATGTTCATAATTAAGACATTTGAACAGATCTAGTTACAAATGAAATTAAACAAACCTTATTAGGATCATTTATTCTCTCTTTCCAAATTGAGTTAATCAGGAGAGCACACTCCCTTCTGCTCATTGCTCTGTTGAATACTTTTCCCTCATGCCGCAGAAAAATTGGAACACTTTTGTCAAAACCCTTTCAATGTTTAAAATAAATGAGACATTAACAGACATTTGAAACATTATTATATGAATATAAGAAGAATAATGTAAACTATCACAATGCAGCATATTGAAAAAAGTAAATTAATAAATGTATTTAATACTTTGTCTCTGACAATGTTAAATGTAGACAATATAAAACCAATTACAATTGTTGCAAATCAATTGATTCCAAATAAAACTTTTTTCATTAAATAATATTTATATAATATATATAAACTACACACACATACACATACATTCAGCATCACTGCCAAGCAGTGATTAAGAATAAGTGAACTAAATTTTAGTTGAAATATGATGTTGTGAGATATTTTAGCTTCTAAAGGCAAATTCACAATAGTTACTGTAAAGAAAAAATTCTCTTATGGTAAAAAACATAAAAACACCAGATCTGCTCAGTACTTCTAGCTGATTCCAAAATGTATGTTTCTGGCTCTTTAGTTTTCCTCAATGCGAAATACTGATGAGAAGAAACCCTGGGCAGATTCAAAGGTGTAACTTTAATTAAAAACCAGTCAACATCAGTGACTGAGTTGCACTTGTCGTCCACCTGGCTGGAATAAAAATAGTAGTATCAGCACCAATCAGTGATTATGGATGAACATTTTCTACAGCTGATACCCTTCCTGTCACCAACCCTCACTTGTTTCCAAGCAAGATAATAATTTCCCCATGACCAGAAATATTTTTGTAGAACATTGTAAATGATACCGCTTGTATGGCAGTGACACTCATTTACAACTACCGTGTGATGTCAAAACAAGAAGATGCAAACACATACCCACACACATGATAACTTCTTTCAGTTTCTGCCGATATAATTCAATCACAATGCTTTTTAGAGTGGAAGACAGAGAGACAGAGAGAAATCGATGGTGTATATATATATATATATATATATATATATATATA
>NC_068984.1:107324643-107325210 GCF_001194135.2 Octopus bimaculoides | reverse complement strand
TACATATATATATATATACACACATACATACATACATACATACATATATATATATATATATATATATATATATATATGAACGAGAATGGGCCCCAACTATGCGAACCTGTTCGTTGGTTACATTGAGGCTCAAATATTCTCAAGTTTCACTGGTCCCACTCTTGAACAATACAGTTGTTATATTGACGACTGTATTGGTGCAACCTCATTCTCCCACGAACATCTAGACTCTTTCCTCTCTTTTGTCAAATCTTTCCATCCTCCCCTCCACTTCTCCTCTTGCACTATTTCCGACATCTCAGTTGCCTTTTTTGACATTTCGGTCAGTATTCATCATTCAACTCTCATCACCTCCATCCACTACAAACACACAGACTCACACTCATACCTCAACTTCTCCTCCTCCCACCCTAAACCCACAAAGCTCTCCATCCCCTATTCTCAATACTTCCGTCTACACAGCCTCTGCAGTGACAACCATGACTTTGAAACTCAATCGCAACTCATGGCTTGCCACTTCATCCTACGTGGATATACCCTCACCACTATTCACACTGCCCTTGCCAG
>NC_068984.1:107313924-107324633 GCF_001194135.2 Octopus bimaculoides | reverse complement strand
ACCCCACCACCCCACCTCTCCAACGTACCATTCTCCGAGCCTTCTGGCGACTCCAGTCCGACCCCTCCACTTCGCACATCTTCCCTGACCGACCCCTGCCCTCCTTCAAATGAGCCCACAACCTACGAGACCTCTTGGTCCACAGCTTCTTCCCTAACCCAACCTCCCAGCCCAGCTTGTTCCCCTGCTCCCACCTATGCTGCCACACTTGCCCTTACCTCTCCAACACTACCCTCCTCACAGGCACCCATCATCGACCCTATCATATCACTGACTCCTTCACCTGCACTTCTAGCAACATCATCTACTGCATCTCCTGCTCCCTCTGTCCTCTATACATCGGTAAAATGTGAATGAATAAGCATTGCATTTGACAGAGTAATCTGAATGTTAAAAACTTAAATATGATTGTATACACATGTATCTTTTACAGTTATTTTCCTGTATTCATTATGATAACTGTTACCATTCCCATTATTCGCCAAGTCTTCTAATTAATAGAATTATTCCAGATACAGCTCATAGTAATATCGCATTTTCAGATATATCTCCCAAAAGCTTTGAAATTCAGATGTGATGTATTTATTTTCATGTGTTTCTTATTTTATTTATATATGTCCATTTCACATGTTAGATTGTTCATATGACAACAACAACTATCTACATAGTGGCATAGAATGCCAAGCTTTGTATAATTTATGTTTAGTGAAAGTTTCTTGTAAGCAACAGAGAAACTGTTTGTATGAAAGGAAATCATTTTTAGATAACAACAGTTTAAGATACTTGCTATACAAAGATTCTATGGTTAGAAAAGTTTCATAACTGCTCACTACAACTTCATTATTTTTTTTCTTCTTCTCTACATTTTATTGCATTCAAACAGTAATTTATTGAAATATTTCAAATGTGTAAAATTCTTCCAGAACAATCAACAACCTTCACCTATATTTTACATAAATCAAAAGATTTCATCTTTATTTTGTGCAAACTTTCAACCTATATACATCTCTTTGCTTTCTAAATGGTTTGATAAACTTGACTTTCTCTCACACATAATTTCAATAGGAATCCTACACAAGCGCAGAAGTGGCTATGTGATAAGTAGCTTGCTTACCAACCACATGGTTCCGAGTTCATTCCCACTGCATGGCACCTTGAGCAAGTGTCTTCTACTATAGCCTCGGGCCGACCAAAGCGTTGTGAGTGGATTTGGTGGACGGAAACTGAAAGAAGCCCGTCGCATATATGTATATATATATATATATATGTGTGTGTGTGTGTGTGTGTGTGTGTGTGTGTGTGTGTGTGTATGTTTGTGTGTCTGTGTTTGTCCCCCCAACATCGCTTGACAACTGATGGTGGTGTGTTTACGTCCCCGTAACTTAATGGTTCGGCAAAAGAGACTGATAGAATAAGTACTAGGCTTCCAAAGAATAAGTCCTGGGGTCTATTTGCTTGACTGAAGGCGGTGCTCCAGCATGGCCGCAGTCAAATGACTGAAACAAGTAAAAGAGTAAAAGTGAGTAAAAGAGTAAGCTTTAGGATTACTTCATTCTACACACACGTGCACACACACACACACACATACACACACACACACACACGCACATGCACACACACACACACACACAAACACACACATGCATATAATAAAGATAAAGTTTGTATTCTTTGGAAATAAATCTTTTATGGTTATCTCTTTATATTTTAGACTTTATGAAAACAAAAAAAAATGTTGTTAGATTAATAATACTCTGTGGCCTGTCCAAAAACATAACTAAACATTTAATCACTGTGCCAAGCAGGCAAGCAAGCAACTAGCCAACCAACAAACCAATGCAGTGTGTTTGCGACTGAAATGTTGTGTGTGTGGGGGGATCTTGACATTTAGTCTAATAACAGCCACATCATGCTAGACCAGAGAGTAATGAATCTACATTACATGTTAAAGTGAGTGCACTTCTTGATTTGAAGGTGAAAAGTCCTTATCAAATTAATCGAAAAAAGTTCAGTTTAATTTTGGACAGGTTTCATAAGCCCTAGGAAATATTAACATCCTAAGGGGCTCATTTACATACCACAGTAATATTAGCAAGAAGTATCTAATGTACCATGGCTGTGAAACCATATGGTTTTGGGTTCAGTCCCACTACATGGCACCTTGGCAAAGGGTCTTCTACTGTAACTTCAAGCTGACCAATGTCTTGTGAATGAGTTTGGTAGACTGAAACTGTAAAGAAGCTAATTGTATAAATGTGTGTGTGTGTGTGTCTTTGTTTGTCCTCCATTACCACTTGGCAGCTGATGTTGGTTTGTTTATGTCCTCATAACTTAGTTATTTGACAAAAGAGACTGATATGTACTAAACTTGTAAAAGGAAAATTAAGTACAGGGATGATTTGTTTGGCTAGAACACTAAAGAGTGGTGCTCCAGCATGGTTGCAGTCCAAAGTCTGAAACAGATAAATGATAAAGGATAAATTAAATTCCTGGTTAAATTACTGACAAATTTGTGTCTTCCAATTACTGTGGCTAACATTTTATTTTCTATAATAAATCATAAAAGGTTTCATTTAATTGTAACAGTATGTTCATGATAAAATTTCTCTCAGTTATTACCCAAGAATTTTTCTCATAACTCACTATATTTTTGTATCTTATGCATAAAAAAAGACAAAGTTAAACATTTTCAAGCTAACCTTTCCTTTAAAGGGAAGAGTAATTTGATTCATCCTAGCTCCATTTTGCTTCATTTGTTCCAAAATCTTCAATAATTGTTCATGAGTGTTTTTATTATCTTCTATTATAAGTGTTGTGTAATCAAGAGACTTCTGCCATGGAAGACTGCAAAATGGAAAAAATAGATTAAAAAATTATGTTGATATTAGAGTGTTATTTGTCATACAGTGGGTAAGTTGAGAAGTATATACTTTTGTCATCATGGGTAAAATCAGGAAATATGCATACATATAATTATTATAATTCAACTTTTATCAAATTTTCTGGTGCTTATAGAAACATGATGAAATTAACATAAATTTTCAAAAGACAAATATTAATTACTTCAGAATAAAATTAATTAAAACCAATTTGTCATTAGTATAACCTTTCTCATAACAACTGTCATTTACTCTCTCTCTTTCTTCTTTGTTTTTAAGATTCTTTCTTACTGTGTGTTGTATGTGTGTGAGTGTGTGTGTATGTATGAGTAAAGCATTTATCCATTTATCCTGCACCTCTTAGGGCAAGAAACCTACAACAAGAAACATCTTATACGATGGCCCTCTTCTCTCATACTTTAACCCGTCATCTCCAAGCAAAAAGATGCCTCTCTGTCAACATAGCCCCATTTAGTCAAAGGGTGTCTTAGTCTTTCAAATACATGGCCACATCATTAATGTTGGTGCCATGTAACAAAAATCATCCAGTTCATGCTGTAAAGTGGTTGATGTTAGAAAGGGCATCCAACCATTACACCATGCTGAAGTAGACACTGGAACACAATGCAGTCTGTGGATCTGGTCAAACTGTCTTACTTATGTCAGCATAGAACATGGACCTTGAACATTCCACTCCTTAATGAAATAAGAAATAACATACCCCCTTTTGTTAATTACTATTCAATAAACTTAATCAAGCAAAAATTAATGTCACATGGACTATAAATGATAATGATGGCAAACATAGTGATGAAAACAATGATGATGAAAATGCTTTTCCTATTGTCCTGCATCTTAACATGACCTGACATTGATTAATATAACGACATACATAGTGTATAGAATACTCCCATGACAAACTAGTATATATATAATGCAAATAATTAGAAAATGGAGAAAACCACGGATTAACAAACACATCGATTGGATCACATTTATAACTTATTTTTTAAAATTGAAAAGTGACAACACAATATGTTATGTCACCTATTTGCTATGTCATGCTTTGTATTAAAAAATAAGCTATAAATGTGGTCCAACTGATGTGCTTGTTAATCTGTCGTTTTCTCCATTTTCTAATTATTTGCATTGGTTCCTGATAAACTCTTGTTTATCCTGTTGTTATCTGCACTCTATGTGTATGGTGTGCCTGCACACCAATGCCTGGGAATATTACAGGTAACGGATGCCGATAGGATATACAGATATTTTATCCCTTAGTCGGTTACTATAACTGCTAACACTGTTTACACTATATATATATATATATATATATAAATATATATATCAATGAGATATATTCTGTAAGTTAGTCTCAAAAGCTTTGATCTTCCATTTTCAAGCTTAGAGATCTTCTAATGCAAAGTATTGATTCGAGGCAGAAAATTAAAAATAAACCACAGTTACAATAACTGGCAATTATGAGGTAGAACCATGGCAAAAATTAACTACAGAACCAAACTTTAACAGGAAATTTTTGAGAAAATGCCAAATAAAATTTCTGCATTGATAATATCAAAATTATTTGATGTAATACAATAAAACATTTACATGGAAAGAATAAAAAGCAGATTCATTCATAAGTAGAAACATAGATATGTATATATGTATATATTTATATACTTTGTTGTTGCTTGTGAAAGATTGTGGCATTGAGCTATACATTCATTTCTTTCTTCTGCCAATTTGTTGTTAACATCTCGAGAATTGCTGTAAAACACAAAACATGAATAATTTTAAAGTTAATGTAAGCACGCATTAAAAAGCTATATTAGAAAAGACCAGACATAAATAACTTTCAAAGATGATGTAAACATACATTAGAAAAGAAAAAAGCTGCTTTCATTTTAGTTTGGCATGACATCATGCACACATTGATTTTTTTCTTATACAGCCAATTTTGTCTCAAACCAAATTTGATCACAGAAGTATTATTATCTGAAAAATCCTTGTTTTAATCCTATTTTTACTTGTTTAAATAACAGCTAAAGGACAGTATGTATAACGCTAAATCTCTTGTGATCCTTACATCTCCATAAACTTAAAACACAGAATAAGCTGTCTACAACTTTGGACCAAAAGAAGGGTTTTCTTTTTTTTTTGTGATGTTTTCATATAATCACTTCTTATCGGTAAATACTTCCCCATGTTTTAATTTTATTAAAATTTTTATTATTTTCACCAATATATACAGAATAAAAGCTATTTAAGATAATGTAAAAATAATTTTATTTGTTTGAGAATATAATGCATTTTTTTTTTGTAATACAATATTAATCTTATTTTAGTAAAATGTAATGTAAACAATAAGTAACAGCAAAATAAGACAATGATACATTAATATAAAATATGAACATGATTATTAACTATAACAGACAAGGACTTAAAAAGTGTATCTCACAATAAAAAAAAATACTGCACTAAACATTTAATTTTCACAAATATTCAGAAAATTAGACAAGTTGTATGTTTGAAAACAAGTTATACATAATACATAATTTTGACTGGTCTACAACTATTATTATTCAGTCTCAGCCAAGGTGGTGAGCTGGCAGAATTATTAGCGTGCCAGACAAAATGCTTAGTGGTATTTCGCCTGTTGTTATGTTCTGAGTTCAAATTTCGCTGAGGTCGACTTTACTGTTCATCCTTTCAAGGTCAATAAATTAAGTACCAGTTAAATACTGGGGTTGATGTAATCAACTTATCCCCTCTCCCAAAATGGCTGCCCTTGTGGTAAAATTTGAACCCATTATTCAGTCTCAGTGTTGTGCCTAGAAAATTAATGGCTATGCGCTTTATATCTATGGTAATACTAAGTCCTATTTCTTGAAATACTATAATCACATTTTCTCTAAATCTAACTAATAGCCACTTTTCATTAGAATCAGGCCATCATTATAATACAAACTGTAATCCATTTCAGGAAACCTTATTCTCAATTAATCTAGAACACAGAGTCCGATAATTTCTCTTACCTGTGCTTCATCATATGCTCCCAAGACATATCAAACATTTGTCCCTCACTTTCTTAACCTACTCTTTTACTTGTTTCAGTCATTCGACTGTGGCCATGCTGGAGCACCGCCTTTTTAGTTGAGCAAATCGACCCCAGGACTTATTCTTTGGAAGCCTGGTACTTATTCTATCGGTCTCTTTTGCCGAACCACTAAGTTTACGGGGACGTAAACACACCAGCATCGGTTGTCAAGCGATGCTGGGGGGACAAACACAGACACACAAACATATACACACACATGCATACATATATATACATATATACAACGGGCTTCTTTCAGTTTCCGTCTACCAAATCCACTCACAAGGCTTTGGTCGGCCTGAGGCTATAGTAGAAGACACTTGCCCAAGGTGCCACGCAGTGGGACTGAACCCAGAACCATGTGGTTGGTAAGCAAGCTACTTACCACACAGCCACTCCTACGCCTATGTATTGTTATAGGAAAACAGGAGTGATTCTTTAGTATTCATAACCCTGTGTAACATGATTTTTTACCTTGGGTAGCAACTGTTATTTCCCTTTTGCTTACTCCTAGAAAGTATGAAAAATGGCTAATATTTCTTTCAAACTTTACTTTTGTTACATTTATTGAAACCCCAAAGAATCCTTCTCAACATAAGGCTATGATGCTCCCCCACTACTCCTGCCCATCATCAGAGATGCACATATTATCAGCCACTAATGGATATGCTCAAGTGGTTATGGTTAAGCAGCTGACAAGCAAATCTGTGGTATTGAGCAGAATATTTGCTTTAACAAAATTTCTGCTTCAGCATCTCAGTGCTGGATCTGTCTGAAATGTAATGGAAAAGAGGTAAGTTTCAAAACATTGATGTCTAGGTCACAAAAGCAAAGTTTGAAAAGAATAGCAATCATTTTCTCTGATTTCCAGATAGAATTAAATAGGAAATAACATTTACTAACCAAAAACAAAAATAAAAAATAAAATGATAAAATAAAAATTTTGTTAGACAGTGTAATCACATAAATGTTTGTCTCACTTGTGTCTGTGATTGTATTCACAAAAAAATCTAGGTCCTTCCAAAATCCACTCACAAGTTTTTGGTTAGCCCAGGGCTATTGTAGAAATTACTTGTTGAAGTTGCCAAGTAGTGTCACTGAACTCAAACTCAAAACCACATGATTGCAAAATAAAATTTCTTAACCATACAATCATGTTCACCTCATTTAAAAGAGATTTTGATATTTTGAAATTACTTTACCCTCCTTCGTCAGAATTATTCATTACAGTAATTACTATAATTTACCTTACTACAAACATAGTTTTAATCAATTAAGTGCTTTTTTTCTATTTTCACTTACTACAATAAGTATGTTAGCCCCAGGTTAACTATACATAAGTTTCTTTTAATGACTGCTACTTCTAGTAGTTCACATTAGTTAATTTTTACAGGTCTTCTTTAAAATCATATTTCAAGTTCCATGGTATGTTTTGACCGCTAGAAATAACAGTAGTGGAGACTATATTTAAAACAAATTTATTTTTATCTTCTCTTTAATTCTTGTGAGGCATTAGGAAGGGCATCCAACTGTAGAAACGATGCCAAAACAGACAATGATAACCTGGTGCAGTTCTACAGCTTGCCACCTCCTGTCAAACCATCTAACCAAAGCCAGCATGGAAGATGAATGTTGAATGATGATGATGATGATGATGATGATGCGTTCTTTCATTCTTTCACTTGTTTTAGCCAACAAACTGTGGCCATGCACAGGGTTTAGTTGCTGAAATTGACCCCAGCATATTTATTTTTAAGGTTGGTGCTTTATTGTTTTGGTCTCTTATTGCTGAATTGCTAATTCATGGGGATGTAAACAAACCAATACTGGTTGTCAGCTGATGAGAAAAAAAACATGGACACGGAAACACATACACACACAAACACAGTTCCCATTTATCAATCCACTCACAAAGCATTGGTTAGCCTGAGACACTTGCCCAAGGTTCTGCACATTGGGATTGAAACTGAAACCACATGATTTCAAGGTGAATTTGTTAAGCACACAGCCATAACTGTAACTAACATTGGTTAAGAGTTTATATAAATTTCTTCCTATCTAATTTCATATTTATTCAGAAATATTAATGTTTTTGTCATCTATAATAAAATTTAAACTTCTCTCAATATTATCCAAATTATTTGAGAGAAAACTTTCAAGTTCATATATGGTACTTGAGAGTTGTCTAGTTTGTGTATCAGTCTTGAATCAATTAAATTAATTAAAAAAAAACACAAAAACCTTCAGTTAGTGATCATAATTAAAATTGCGCATGAAAAGTTACTAACAACACATGTAAAATACATTTTTATGGTCAATACTGGAAGTTTCCATGGCAACTAATTACATAAACTAATAAAATAAAGATTTTTAAGGAATACTAGTGCAATTACAAGATATGTGACGAACATCAATAAACATTTTTCTTGCTCTAGGTATTACATTATGTGGTTACTGAAACATTTTAATTATTGAGTAAGTCTCAACGTGGTTGCTAAACCTGTAAGAAATAATAGCTAGATCTCACTCAAATCCTACTCTAGTGTCTTTAGAAAGAAGGGACACATTGTCTAATTTATTCCTAGATAAGCTATAAAGATGGGGTGGTCATGATGGATTGTGCATGCTCGGGGTTGACCTGGTCTTCAATAACGATATGCCGTAAACACAGATATGATCAGGAACTTAATTAGTTACTGTTTATTTGTTCTTCATCTTTTTCTTGGTGTTTCTCTCTGTCCTAATGCATTTAAAGTAGTTTTCTGATTAACCTAATTCAACACTCCTGAGAATTTGGATAAACACAACTTTTAAATAAATTCAATTTAAATTTTAATTATGCATCAATATTTTAATGCTAAATTTCAATTAAGTATCAATTTTCTTTGCTAAATACATCACTCTTAAAGATCATGTTAACTCATTTTTTTCCTAGCAAGGTAATATTTCTCCATAATCAAATGTGTTCTCATGGAAATGGACAATACTATTTGTATTTACAAGGCTATAGCCTGGAGTTGTAGTAGGAGACACTTGCGCACAGTACCATGCAGTGGGGAAACTATTTTTTTTTTCATTATGTAGCTGTTAGGAACAAAACTTGATAAAAGGTTCTTGTATAAAATTAAGATTGAAGTCTTAAATAGGAATTCTTAATTTGGGAATCCTGTATAATAGAAGGAGATTCAGGTGAGTTGATATCAAAAGGGTTTATAATTATATTGAATATTCCTTCATGTTTATATTCATATATGATCCTAATAGTAATAAATAATGATAACATCCATTAGCACATTATAGGAAAGGCTACAACTGATGAGAATAACTACTTTATATTTTATTGCTCTCAATGAACATTGGAGGGAAAAGTTTAAAAAATGTCATTATTGTCACAACTTTATCTTTGATAATAAGGACTTATAGCATTGCAACTGTGAAATTTTCCATGAGGCAAATGTCAAATGTCTTTGATGCACTAGGTATCTCATAACAGCATTTTAACCATAGGGGTTTGGAAAAAGGAAAGTTAATTAATTAAATCAACCCCTGTATTAATTAAATCAACCCATGTTTGAGTATACATGGAGTGCACATAGTGTTACCAAACAAATTTAGTGGGCCATAAATGAAAGATGACGTAACATATTAATATATAGCAAGCAGTGAATTTTAACTTACTAATCTCTCATTCAGATGTATTGATAGTATCAATATGGTAGATTGTATGTAATCTGATGAAGGAAATGGAAAGGAACACCTAACTCATGGGCCCATCCACCTATCAAAGCAACTTACAGATCGCCAGCTTCTTGATCATGATTGAGCCTTTTTTTTTAAAGGTCAGAAAAGAGCAAGAAGCCTTGGGTAGAGATATGCCGTCAATGGTCATAGGAAAGAAAAATCTTAGTAACTAAATATTATCAGGACAGTGAGACTAGTCTAGTGGGTCAAAAGTATCATCAATGACAACCACTCAGTGGATTGATGAGGACTCAGTATGTGGGGAGTCGACCGTAAAACATATGGTGCACGAGGACATCAAGTACAATTCATAAGTAATGAAACGGCAGTTTATGTGTGAGAAAATCTAATACAACCATAGAGTCATGTGACCTACAACATCACATGAGCTGACTTGCTTGATTTTGATTATTCTGGAATGGTGGGGGAAGTGATAGGGGGTAAGTTGAAGCCTTATAGTGTCAAAGAGTTCTTAGGAGCTGGCATCATTGGCATGATAGGGACCATAAGCAGGGGAAGTAACCTGATCCTGGTTGGTGGGGATCACTTTTATTACCATACTTTTGTTACATTGGGTTTGAGATTATTTTGTTAAATGACACTGATGTATCTAGTCAAAGGTGTGTGCTATTTGATTATGTAGTCTCATATAACCATGTGGTCTTGGGTTCAGTCCCACTATATGGCACCTTGGGTAAGCATCTACTATAGCCCCATACAACAGAAACCCATTGTATATATATATATACATACATACATATATATATCATCATCATCATCGTTTAACATCCGCTTTCCATGCTAGCATGGGTTGGACGATTTGACTGAGGACTGGTGAAACCAGATGGCTACACCAGGCTCCAATCTGATTTGGCAGAGTTTCTACAGCTGGGTGCCCTTCCTAACGCCAACCACTCCGAGAGTGTAGTGGGTGCTTTTACGTGCCACTGGCACAAAGGCCAGTCAGGTGGTACTGGCAACGGCCACGC
>NC_068984.1:107306505-107313914 GCF_001194135.2 Octopus bimaculoides | reverse complement strand
ATATATATATATATATATAGGAACAGGCATAGCTGTGTGGTAGGAAACTTGCTTCTCAATCACATGGATCTGGGTTCAGTCCCACTGTGTGGCACTCTGGGCAAGTGTCTTCTACTATAGCCTCAAGCTGACCAATGCCTTATGAGTGGATTTGGTACACAGAAAAACCCTTCAAGGTGGTGCTCCAGCATGGATGCAGTCAAATGGCTAAAACAAGTAAAAGAATAAAAGAATACACACACACATATTGTATATATTTGTGTATTTGTCGTGTACTCTTGTCTTGACATCATGTAATGATTGTAAACAAGCTTCACCATCATACAAATGATGTTGTTCATTTTCAATCTTCCACGAAAATTATATCTGGTCATGGGGAAGTATTAACCTGCTTGAAAACAGGAGAGGGTTGGTAGCAGGAAGGACTCCCAGCCACAGAAAATCTGCCTCAGCAAATTCCCTCTGACCCATGAAAAAGTGGATGTTAAATTATAATGATGATGATGACAAAGGTGATGATGAATATACATTGTAAAAAACCTTGAGGTAAACAACGATGAACATTAATATTATTACTATTACATTAATATTATTTTCAGAGTGGCTGTAAATGATCATTAGGACAATGCTGAAGACAATCCTGTTTAAAGTGTTTTGTCTTTTACTTCCTAGAATAACAATGTTTAATTTCAAGAGGTTGACCTTGATGTTACTCTGTGATCTTCTCATCAATAAATTGTCAAGTTCAGAAGTCTATGCTTCACTGAGAATCTCTAATAAGGCCAAAACATATCCAGAATTGTTTCCCTTAGTTGCCACAATGATTAAAATAACATTAGACATTGAGCTGATGTTGTCTTTTCCTTAACCAAGTAAGTATTTTTTCTTAGATTTTTGATACTCAGTACATTAAATATGTTAACACTAATTTAATTATTTTGTAAAACGAGCCAGTTAGAGAGCCCTTATGTTTTTTTTGATAATTTGTTTGAAATTGCAGCTGATTCTTTTTTAAATCAAAGCCTACAATATTACAAAAAAAGGGACATACTAGAAATGTAACCCCCTGATATAAAAAAAAAATATAGCCAGGACTGGAACACCAGCCATCAGATTTAATATGTTGTTAAACAACAGTGCTGATAATGTTGATGCCATCACTACCACTATTACTACTGCTACTATTACCAACAACAACACTGCCATCAACAACAACAACAACATCAAGAAATTACATGAATTAAAAGGAAATAACTAGTGTGAAATAAATTATTTCAGAGTAAAGTTTTAAAAAGAAAGTGAAGTACACTGGTATTTACTTATATTCTTTTCTCAGTTGTTCAATGTCCTTTAATAACTGAATCTTCTTTTTTCTTATTGCCTGCAAAATATTACAGAATAAAAACCATGTTTAGTGTTTGCTTTTAAAATTATTTTTGTGTTTATTTTTATAAATAGGAGGTTTTTAATTTGTTTAGATAGAGGAGTGATGATGGAACAATCTAAAGTGTGTTGAAAATTTGTATATGAAATGTACTAATTTCATCATGGAGACCTGCTGAAATTTCGCATGAACATTAAGCAAAGACTATCAATGCATGTGCCACTCTGAACAGGAAGGATCCAAATAAACTTGTGGAACCCACTTCATGGTGACATAAGAAGAGGATAATGTTGTCACACTTACATCGACAACTAGATCACAGACACTGGCCTAGAATTTATCCAAAACCTTGAGTCAGTGATGTTGGACTGAGAAATGTTGCTGTGGCCTAGGCTGGAACCCAGCCATAATAATAATAATTTCATCGTCATCATAATCATAACTGTCATTGGCTTCGTCATCATCATTTAATGTTCAAGTTCCAAGCTAGCACAGGTTGGATGGTTTCTCCAACCGCTTCAGTGTCTTCTTTGGAATGGAATCTAAAGCTGGATGTCCTTCAAAACACCAAGCACTTTACAGCATGTACTGTGTACTATTTTCATGGAATCAGCACTAGTGACTTCTTGCTGTAGAGAAACTAAATGGCAACTCACATTTTAAAAAAGTGGGGCAGTAGGTTGGGGTAGAGCTGGGAAAAGATAAAAATAGTGATGATGAGATATCTGCATGGACCCTGAAGTTATGAAGTGAGTAGAAGTGAATGGGGACAGAAAAACTGAGAGCATGAGTGAGTAGAGGTTGCAAGGGTGTATGGGAAAGTAAGAGATGGGAAATGGATGAAGGGGCGGTTGAATATAATGAATGAAGAATAAGCATTGAGTGGATGACAAGTAGGTGAAGTAGGGAACAATAGGTGACAACTGCAGAGATTGGGTATGATTGAAGGGTGGATATAATGAATAGCGAATAAAGGGTGAGGTGGGGTAACCAGGGCTGAAGAGCAGCAGAACAGTAAAGATGACATAGTAGGCAAGGGAAGGGTGTGAGACAGAGATGATGTTTGGGTGGGTATGTTGTAGAGGTATATAGGACAATTTGTATATTTACTAGAATTACTAGAATTTGTATATTTACTAGACCACACCAATAACTTTGGTGTGGTCCCTGTATTGCTTTTCGAGGTGTTAAGGCTCATTTCCTGATATTCCTCATTATTCCTCGTAACAATAATGGGCTATTATCTTACTATCTTGTTTTACTTACCTCTTAAAGATACTTACCTTGGTATATTAAAACACAAACGATACCATTGGGTGGGTTTCCATATGTTTTTCTAGGTATTATGGCTAAAATATGCAATGCAATACACTGTTTCGTAGTACCGGTATATTCCACAAAATGAGAAAAACACAGTCATTGTTTTATCTTTCAGATGCATACATAAATAAATAATTTTACATAGGTGGAATGATTAGAGGAGGTCTTCACGGTCATTTTAAGATCAAAACCAACCTCCTAACTCCATTCCTTGCAGAGATATCGCATTCTGAAAGTCGCAAAACTTTGTGTTCTTCTCGGTTTTTAGGTTGTGGCGCTTACGATGGTCTGTTATTAAATGCCTCAGTCAGCAAGTGTGCAATGGGGTCAATGTAATCAACTACCTGCTTCCCCAAAATTGCTGGACTTGTGCCAAAATTTGAAATTATTGTTATTATTATTATTATTATTCTGCTTGTTGCATAGCATTTGTTGCTGGAAGTGTAATACTGGTACCAGCTGTCCACAGCCTGTAAACTGAGGTGGCACCTTCAGTTATCAATCACTCTTCTAAGTATTCTAGCAATTCCAAAGAGTGTTGTTTTCAGTAAGTTCCCCACCCTGATGTTCCCACTGATTTTTTACTCAGTACTGAGTGCCCTGATGACAACTGGGACCATGACAAACTTTGCCATTGCTCACAAATGTTTTATCTCCAATGCTAGTAGTTCATATATCCCAATCTTCTTCAACAGTTTGCCATAAACCTTATTGTCAGCTGGACAAGCCACATCTAGAAACAAACACTGTTTCTTAGCTTCCTTAATCAACATAATCTGGTTTGCGATATTCAATTTCATGGTCATATTGTACCATATATTCTCATAAAATCTAAGTTGAAAACAATACACACCTCATACTGCTTTTCAAGTGCTACAATGTCCCGTCGTGGCACCAGATGGGCATATTCATACATTATCTTCTGCAAATTTTCTTCCATTGCCTCAGCACTTTCTGTGGACATTCTTTTGAAAGACAGAAAGAAAAAACAAAAAAGTTTATTTGTTTGTAAAACAGTAATTTATAAAGCATTAAAACATTTTGCTTATGTATTTGGTTTGCATGATCCTGATTTAACCTTATGCACTGAAACAGATTTTATTGCATCTTGGTAGGGTCATTATGCCAACAATAAACATATGTACTATTTCTTTTCCACTTCTTTAAACAAAAGATGTAAAATATAACCAGTGCATGTGCTTAATGTCGGCATAATGACCCTTCCAATATGTGAAAAGTTTGTAAAGCGGTTTTAGATAAAATAAAAGAACAATTCTCTCCTGAGACATCGAGTCACATTTTAAAATAAATGTGCATTATAAGACCGTGAGACAATCAAGCTTTTCTTAACAAGCGCTGTAGCTTATGTGAAGTGGATTATTTTCAAACTGAAATCATAAGTGACTTTATTTATTCAACTAGTTTCTTATATCACTTTTTAATTCGATCCACTAAATCAGTGAGTTTCAACTTTTTTCTCCAGTTTTACTTCTGTTTAACTGTGTTGATACCAACCAAACTGAAACTAATCCTGGTTGTATAATATTTTAAATTATCTATAAGCTCCTCTGCCTTTAATTTATACCCGCTGACTCGGAAGTAAGCTATGGATCCCCAAGTCCAAACTCCATTGTGAACTTGGATCCTAAAGGATTACCATTTACAGCATTACACAGCATACCTATTGGTTTAAATTATCAGTGGCCTAAACCCTTCCTACTCTATATATAAATACATACATACATATATATACGAGTATGCTCTAGCACTTGCCACCATTTCTCTCTGTCTTCTTTTACTCAAACATCCCTCTTGTATTCTGGTCCCCGTCTCTTGTGAGTATGCCCAGCATTTTGCAACCATCTCTCTCCTACTTTCTTTTGCACTCCTGTTGTCTCCCATCCTCTCTCTCTCTCCTTCTCCTGCTCTTCCCTCAAGTTGGGCAACCATGTATCCCCTCTACAACAGCACACTTGTTTTTGTCCCCATTTTCTCTCTCTCACTCTCTGTTTCTCTCTCACTCTGTCTGTCTCTTTTCCTCTCCCACTCTCTCTGACTCTCTCTCTCTCTCTGGCCAGGTAACCATGTACCTCCCCAACAACAAGACACCTGTTTCTGTCTATCTGTCTCAATATAACATTTCACTATCTGACACAAGATCCCCTCCTCCAATGCCCCTCTGTCCTCAAAGGATCCTTGTCTTGCAGGTTACTTGGTGAGCCTGCCAGTGTTGGTGCCACTTAAAAAGCATCAGTCCACACTGTAAAGTGGTTCGAATTTGGAAGGGCATCCAGCTGTAAAATCCCTGCTAAAACAGACACAGAAGTCTGGTGCAGGCTCCTGCCTGGCCAGCTTCTGTCAAACCACCCAACCCATCAACTTATGCCAGCATAGAAGAAGGATGTTAAATGATGATGATGATGATTATATATATATATATATATATATATATATATATATATATATATATATATATATATATATATTTACATGGGTAACTGAAGAAGTACATCAACTGCCTGAGTTATTAGGGTGAGGTACTACTCTAATACTTGCTGAAGACAGACTGATGTAAGTCACTAAAGAATCATAGAATCACTTCTCATCTTCAGGAATTTGTCTGCTGTAAGTTTTGTGTCAGAAATGATATCTTCAAAGAATTTATCCATGCAAAATTCCTCTGAAGAAACATAGTTCTGCGAATATATCTTGTCACTGACATATTAAGTGTAAAAAGATGTTTAGACACAATGCCATAGCCATTTGCAGGGTGGTGAGAGTCGATTATATTGACACCTAGCATGTGATTACAATCTTATTTCATTTCTCCCTTGGAAGGATGAAAGACAAAAATCGACTTTTGACCAGATTTAAATTCATAATGTAAAGAGCCATGACAAAATACTGCTTATTATTTCACACAACATTCTAAGGATTTTGCCAATATACTGTATTAAATAGTATAGATTGCTAAACAATAAAACTGAAAGCAGATATGTGACATATTCATCAATAAGAATTCATATCACATGCTTCCTGCGGATTAGGCACTTAATGGATATGCAACTAAATTCTTCAAACATATATATATATATATATATACACACACACACACACACACACACACACACACACACACACAAACATACATAGATATGTACATAAATACATACATACATACATATAAATAATATGTCTTGCCAATGCAGACCAGCATTAGCTTCTTTGGAATTGGTTCGATCATATGTCTGTAAATGTGTATGTGTGTTTGTGTCTATGCATATCTATCTATTTACCAATATAGATATATATATATATGTGTGTGTGTGTGTGTGTGTGTAAATATATATAGATATACACACACATACCAAAGATTAAATCTTAGTAGATTTAACACTTATATCCTGCTGTCAGGGAGACGCTTTTCTGCTTGTGAAACATTTTCCGTTCCATGCCATATAAAATTTATTGAAATGGATTTGGCTACACAGAGGAAATCGTTAATGAGGATCTATTCTCAAGAACAGAAATTGTAATCTGTTCATAATATATTGCAGATTTGAAAGAACATATTTGTATATGAAGGTGTGCATATATGTGTGGGAGTTGCTGTGTTATATGGTTGGATACTTGATCTGCAATCCTGTATTGAAACATCATGGAAAAGTCAGATCAACTATTTAAAGCATTTACATACACACACACAAACACACAAGCATCTACACTATTTCATTGAATTATATTGTAATTGTGATAGCATTACACACAGTATAGCATCAAAACATTTTGTTATATAACAAAGATCTAATTACTGAGATAACTGTGTGGTTAAGAAGCTTGTTTTCCAAACAGGTGGCTTAGGGTTTGGTCCCACTATGCAGCACCTTATGCAATGTCTTCTTCTATAGACCCAGGCTGATTAATGACATGTGACTGAATTTGGTGGATAGACATTGTATGGAAGCCTGCTCTGTGTGCATGTGTGTGTATATATCTATAATATAATGGAGGAAGCTGCTTATTAATTAGGTATGTAACAATTACTAAAAGTACTAAAAGAAAGCAATATTAAAAGTTTCACCAACTGGAAATATTTTTATAAATTCATGTTCTAAGAAATTTCCTATAATTTTGATTTCAGAAGTTTACTGAAGTTTTTAATCTCCAAATTCTCGTAAATTTAAATATTGATTGCATTCACTGTGTCCAATTCTTCATAAATTTAAGTATACATTGCATTCACTGCAGAGGAGCTTTTAATGTTTAATAATAAACAATATCAATTTGTTGCAGGCGACATTTTACAGTTTCATTTCCAACAGTCTCTCATTCTCGCTCACCTCTATTTTCATTAATGATAATTTAATAATAGCTATATAACTTTGAAACGAGGCATAGTTTCAAGAATATTGTCAGTTTCCTGAGTTTGTTAAATGAATATTTTTGATAAAATGAAAATTCTTTAATATACAGGTACAATTTTTTTTTAAATGAAGAAGTGATTTCATTGGTATGGCTGCTTGAAACACTATAAGTCTTGCAATAATAACTATGTGATTGCTGCTATTTCTAGCATAAAATATTAGAAATTGATATTGATCTTGGCCAAAAGGCAGTGCTAAACAAGATAATTTTTAACAAGCTTTCACTTACCCATTCTTTCCATTTCGTGTTTACACAAAATAGCTGTATAATTTTGATATGA
>NC_068984.1:107305475-107306456 GCF_001194135.2 Octopus bimaculoides | reverse complement strand
TTAAATAAAGAAGTGATTTTGTTGGTATGGCTGCTTGAAACATTATAAGTCTTGCAATAAAAACTATGTGATTGCTGCTATGTCTAGCATGCTAAACAAGATAGTTTTTAACAAGCTTTCACTTACCCATTCTTTCCATTTCGTGTTTACACAAAATAGCTGTATAATTTTGATATGAGGCACAATTTCAAGAATAATATCAGTTTCTGGAGTTTGTTAAATGAATATTTTTGATAAAATGAAAATTCTTTAATACACTGGTATAATTTGTTTTATTTAAATAAAGAAGTGATTTTGTTGGTATGGCTGCTTGGAATGCTATAAGCCTTACCAATAATAACTCTGTGATCGCTGCTATTTCTAGCACGCTAAATAAGATAATTATTAATGAACTTTCACATATATGTGACTGAAAAAGAAAATTTAGCAGCAAAGGCTCAATGGCAGAGAGAATGGATGGGCAACTGAATCAGATGAAACCAGGGCAGAACAACTGAAGCAGATGTCTGAATATGCACTGAGACGTAGATATGATTCTGTTTCCACTACATATGACCGGCTGGTTAGGGTATCTCTAGATAAGAATATTCTACTTCAAAATAATGGTGAAAGAGAGTTTGCTAATTACCTTCTTGATGTAGGAAATGGTAACACTTCTGTTGAACAAAACCTAGGTGGATTCAAAATCAAACTACCCAATGACCTTTGCCTTGAAAGTGGTACTCTTTCAGATCTATGTGATTTTGTATATGCTGACCTCAAAAATAACTTCACAAACCCTGTGTGGCTTGCAAAAAGAACCACTGTTACTCGAACAAATGAAGCAGCACAATTTGTGAATGATTATCTGTTGACCAGGTTCCCTGGTGAGCTAAATATATACAGAAGCTCAGATACAGTTGATAATGAAACTTCATACCCAATCAGATTCATCAACAAACTTACACTATCAGGGTTTCCACCACACATTCTCAAACTGAA
>NC_068984.1:107303300-107305465 GCF_001194135.2 Octopus bimaculoides | reverse complement strand
TTGACGTGCAACAAGGCACAAGGACAGACTTTTGAACAAATTGGAATATATCTTCCAACACAGTTCTTCGCACATGGTCAGCTGTATGTTGCATTATCTAGAGTTTGAAAAAAGGCTAATGTAAAAATATTGGCTGAGAGAAATGGAAACAGTATGATTATTAACAATTGTGTCTACAAGGAGATACTACTTTAAAGCAAACTATGCTTTTTAGCAAGTTTCAGTAAATAGAATTAACACATAAATTATATGTAAAGTAACATACATTTGTGAAGAATTAAATTGTTTTGGCATATTTCAACACATGCCAGATGAATGACATCGTTATATTAGATCATTTTAAATTTGGATATATTTGAAAAAGTAAGGAAATGCCATTCCCATGTTTTCTCACAGCACCAAACTTGTGTGTGTGTGTGTGTGTGTGTGCATGCATGTCTGTCCGTCCATCCATTTATCTATCTATCTATACATACATATGCAAGTTCTACCAATTATTAATGATAAATATATTAAACAGATTGACTCAGCTATATATCTACATATAAATTTCTGTGATGTCCGTTAGTTACTCACACCCTCCATAATAGCCAAATTATAGGCTTGATTCTGTGGAAAATTTTAATAATTTCCTCTGTTAATATATAAAGGTCCTTTCAAAGCATCTGTTATTATTTACTATCACAAATTTAAACATTGTTTTCATTAATAATAATCTACTTAATACATATTCATTGCAATTTTTCATTTCAAGATTTATTCTGTTATTTCAGCTGAGGAAATCAGGTATTTTGTTGACTTACATTCACTGTGTAAATGCCCTCAGTTTAATCTTTATACATACTGAAAATAAATTATATTGGACAACTTATTAAAACTTACTGAAACTTTGAACTCATGTGATTTATTTCCTTTCCATCGTTATCTAAGAATAAGCAAGTGAATTTGTTGCTAAGGCTATTTGATAGGCTATACGTATTAAAATATCTCCATGTGATCGCTGCTATTTTTTCACACATTAAACGTAGTTGGACTACTTTGATGTTTGTTTTAAAATCAGAGATTATGACTGTGATAAAATAATGAAAGCAATATTTACTAAGCAAGTGAGTACTATAATACAAGAAAATAATTAGACCTAAAATACAAAAATTATTAGAATTGGGAATCAAATGGGGAAATATTATCGAGTGGCTAGCAGAAAACTGCCTGAAGGGCAGTCTTTCTGCTAGTATATATATATATATATATATAGTATTTGTATGAAGCTTTCTTCCTCACCACATAGTTCCAGGTTCAGTCCCACTGCATGATAACTTAGGTGAGTATCTTCTTCGATAGCCTTGGATTTGGTACACAAAAACTGAAAGAAGCCTGTCGTATGTGTGTGTGTGTGTGTGTGTTTGTGTCCATGCACACGTGTGTTTCTCTGTTTGTCCCCCCACCACTGCTTAACAACTGGTTTTGGTGTGTTTACATCCCCATAACTCAGTGGTGGTCGGCAAAAGAGATCATTAGAATAAATACTAGGCTTTACAATGATCATTAGGCATTTCGACTCTGAATCACAACACCCTTGCATTGGTGAGTCAGTTGATGTGGCCAAATCACAGCTCATCATTTCTAACTGTCTTCCAACTTAACTCTTCTCTCTTGCTCCATAACCAGTGAGAGACTTTTTTCTGCTGTCTCTCTCATCTGATGCACAGCTACTAAGCTTTTTCCATTATTACCATTTCACCAGATTTGATCAATTGTCATCAATTTTCTAATGTGTGTACGAAGTACCAAATTAAATTCAAACTATTAACTTATATGCATGTCTGAAAGAGCTACCAAACTACGCTGATTCCACACCAGAAGTACACAAGAGCAGCTTTTACAAAACAACTGTAATTTTAACACCTTATGAATTCATGGAAAGCCTTATGTAAGAGAAAATGGGGAAGAAGCTGAAGGTCAGAATAGATGAATATTTGAAAGACTTTATGATGGAAATTAAGATAGGAATGGTTGCACATATATGATGTAAGAAAGGAAATTGTCTGGTTCCATGAAATGAAATTTCTGTAATTGATGAAGGAAGACTGTGGAAGTTTAGAAAAACTAAAGAAGCAATGTTTATATATATATATATATATATATATATATATATATATATATAT
>NC_068984.1:107298528-107302291 GCF_001194135.2 Octopus bimaculoides | reverse complement strand
TATATATATATATATATATATATATATATATATATATATATATATATAACATGTATACTTATGTACATAAATATATATATACATATACAATACATACATATATATACATGCATACATATATGTACATAAATATATATATACATACATCTATATAATACATATATACGCATGCATATATGTACATAAATATATATATATACATATATATAATACATACATACATACACACACACACATACTTATATATAATACATACATACACATACTCATACATATGCATATTCATATACATAAATATATACATACACAAGTAGTGGGTGTATGTGTGTGTGCATATATATATACTCTTTACTCTTTTACTTGTTTCAGTCTTTTGACTGTGGCCATGCTGGAGCACCGTCTTTAGTCGAGCAAATCGACCCCAGGACTTATTCTTTGGAAGCCTAGTACTTATTCTATCGGTCTCTTTTGCCGGACTGCTAAGTTACGGGGACATAAACACACCAGCATTGGTTGTCAAACAATGTTGGGGGACGAACACAAATACACAAGCACATACACACATACATACATATATATATATATATATATACACATATATACAACGGGATTCTTTCAGTTTTCATCTGCCAAATCCACTCACAAGGCTATAGTAGAAGACACTTGCCCAAGATGCCACGCAGTGGGACTGAACCCGGAACCATGTGGTTGGTAAGCAAGCTACTTACCACACAGCTACTCCTACGGCTATATATATATATATATATATATACATAATATATATAATACATCCATATATGTATCTTTATACATACACACATTGCATACACATGTACATAAATATATACATAAATATATACACATTCATGTACATAAATATATACAAAAGTAGTGTGTGTGTGTATATATATATATATATATATATGTGTGTGTTTGAGTCAGTCAGTCAGTCAGTCTGTCTGTCTGTCTGTCTGTATGTATGTCTGTCTGTCTGTCTGTCTGTCTGTCTGTCTGTCTAGACAGACAGATAGATAGATAGATAGATAACACAAGCTACAGAAAAACAAAATTGCAAATCTGACCATTACTGGCCTCAGCTCAATATAGCTGCCTTTTGCACAGAAAATAAATACAATAAGCTAAACTTTTAACATTAACTGTACGTGCACCAGTGGCTTAGTAATTAAAGATGAACTTAATGAGCTGCAAAATTACAATCTTATTAACAACTCATCTCAGACATTTAGACATTTCATCTAATACCATTATGAATGAACATTGCTTTTCTATATTTTTGCTTTGTTTCTGTTATTCTGACCAACCACTGAAGATTTGCTCATACATGACTCTCAGAAATCAGTCAGGTCAATAGGTTACACACCCTAATGTAAAGTATTTGCAGTTTCAATGCAATAACATTTCTTTGTCTTTAATCTATAGAAAATAGTTGTTACAATTAAAATTTATAATTGGTTTTTAACCTAAGATTGGAGAATCATGAATACAGGTTTGATATTTTAAGCAAAGTAAAATACGTAGAAAGCATATACATGATACATACATATATGTATACACACACACACACACACACACACACACACAAACACATAGATAATAACACTGAAGAACAACAACCCAATCATACTAAAAGAAGCTGATAAGAGTGAGGCAATAGTCATTAGGGACAAGGACTATTATAAAGACAAAATATTCTTTTCTACTCTAGGCACAAGGCCTGAAATTTTTGGGGAAGGTGGGTAGTCATTTAGATCGACTTCAGTACGGAACTGGTACTTAATTTATAGACCCCGAAAGGATGAAAGGCAAAGTTGACCTTGGCAGAATTTGAACTCAGCACATAAAGAGAGACGAAATACCACTAAACATTTAGCCTGGTGTGCTGTTTCTGCCAGCTCGCTGCCTTATAAAGACAAAATATTGGAACAACTAACAGACCCACATTACTATCAGGAAGAAACAAGCAATCCAGAAAAAACAATATTGAATTAAATCAAAACATTAATTTCTCAATACCCAGACTCCTTCACAGATAGAGAAATGGACTACTTACGTAACTTTGAAATTAAAGAAAGCAATTTCTATGCATTGCCCTATGGAAATACAGGGAACCATAAGTGAACAGAAGAATCAGTACATAAAAATATTAAGACTCACAGATCTCAAATTGAGACCAATATTTGCTGGGCCACAATCTCCAACACAACAACCAAGACATCTTTTAGATATGCTCCTTAAACCCTTATGCCCATTAATACCAAGCTATAAATGAGATGGTAAAGGCACATCGCTCAGTGGTTAGAGTGTTGAGCTCACAACTGTGAGGTAGAGAGTTTGATTCTTGGACTGGGCTGTGTTGTGTTCTTGAGCAATGCACTTTACTTCACATTGATCCAGTTCACTCAGTTGTAGAAATGAGTTGCAACATCACCAAGTTGTATCAGCCTTTGCCTTTCCCTTGAATAATATCAGTGGCATGGAGAGGGGAGACTGGTAAGAATGGGTGACTGCTGGTCTTTCATAGACAACCTTGCCCAGACTTGTGCCTTGGAGGGTAACTTTCTAAGAGCAATCCCATGGTCATTCATGACTGAAGGAGTTCTTTACCATTTAATATATGGATGACATGAATTTTCTCAAATACAACCCAACCACTGTCTCAAAATGAATTATCCTTAGAAACAGACACACCAATATTTGAACTTTTACTCTTGCCATCCTTTACAAACCAGAGGGAGCATAGACGTAGAATCTAATATACTGCTTACCCAGCCCCATTTGCAAAACCAAAAGTTCCCTTTGCTGATGTGTAAGAATCTATGCCCAACACATCAGGCCAAAAAATTACATAAAATTCCACTGAGGAAGCATCTGCAAATAGGCAGAAACAGAAGCTTTGAGGTCGTTACTTTCTAGAAATGACCAAGGGATGATCCAAAATACCGAAAAGCAATGGAATAACATTTTATAAAACAAATTTCAACCAAAATTAAATGTAAACAAAATATATTTATAAAAGACAACAAATTTTTTTGTTTTTTAAATGGCTCTCCCAGGTGAAACAAAATTAAATTTCCAATTGATATTATAATTAATAATTTTCACATTACTTTTACTAAAATAACTGGAAAAATTCACTTAGACAAATAACGCACAGGCATACTATTACAAGCATATACAGAAAAACACATTTAAAAACCTTCCTAAACAATTTGATAGATTCTATTTTTATTATTTACATTATTTACATTAGATGGATATTTGTCCTCATCTTGTTCGTTGTTAACACAACGTTTCGGCTGATATACCCTCCAGCCTTCATCAGGTATCTTGGAGAAATTTCGAACCTGGGTTCTTATTCCTAAGGTATTTTTCGATGTTATTATTATTATCATTATTGTTCTTATTCAGGTCACTGCCTGGAATCAAACTGGGAATCTTGGGGCTAGTAGCCCATGCTCTTAACCATTACTCCATATGCCCATGGACATATAGCGTAGTGGTTAAGAGCACGGGCTACTAACCCCAAGATTCTGAGTTCGATTCCAGGCAGTGACCTGAATAATAATAATAATCATCATCATCATCATCATCATCATCGTTTAACGTCCGCTTTCCATGCTAGCATGGGTTGGACGATTTGACTGAGGACTGGTGAAACCGGATGGCAACACCAGGCTCCAGTCTGATTTGGCAGAGTTTCTACAGCTGGATGCCCTTCCTAACGCCAACCAAAACAACAACA
>NC_068984.1:107297923-107298399 GCF_001194135.2 Octopus bimaculoides | reverse complement strand
TAAATATAAAACTGTAAGATTCTATTTTTTTTTTTAATTGATTTATTTTTTTTAAAATGCAGAGCAATGTAACAAATGACCAAAAACTTTTGTCAGTCACACAATAACAGAAAGAAATTTATTAAATAGTTGACATCTTTGACCTGTCATCAATTGCAACCAACTCAGAAAACATCCTCTTCAGTTTTCCTTTCTTTCTTTTTTTCTTTCTTTCTTTATTCATTCTTTCTTTATTCATTCTTTCTTTATTCATTCTTTCTTTATTCATTCTTTCTTTCATCCTTCCTTTCTTTCTTTATTTTGTTTGGCTTAAAAATTCATGCTTACACGCATTTACATACACACACATATACATACACCTATAAATTCAAAATGACAAATAACCTCTCAAATAACCATTCTCCAGACACCCTCTTTTCAAACCCAAGAATATATATATATATATATATATATATATATATATATATATATATATA
>NC_068984.1:107296453-107297293 GCF_001194135.2 Octopus bimaculoides | reverse complement strand
TATATATATATATATATATATATATAAAACAAAGTAAAGTTTTAAGGTACTGCACCAGTGGTAATATATATGAAAGAAGGTTTGAAAATGCAATTTTAAAGATGTTTATAGACTTGACCGGTTTCAGTTTTTTAGAAAAAGATTGTCAAAAGTAAAACGTAAAGCTTTGTTGTGTTAAGGATTGGTTATCACAAAAGTATTAAAATACAGTTATACATTCTTTGATAATAATAAGAAAATGTTAAAAACAGTTTACAAGAAAGTATTTAAGAAAGTATTCAACAAAAAGTAGTGTGAGTTCAAAAAAAAATCATGTTTGTTTGGTAGTATATACATTGGGGAAACAAAAACAAAACTAATCAACCATGTAAATATGCACAGACATCAAATAAAACATCCTGCACTTAGATGCATACCATGTAGCAATCATTTGGACACCTGTGCACATGGAAAATTTACAATTTTCCCTCTTCATAAAATAAATGAAGAGAACGACCTTCTCTGGAAGGTAAAAGAAGAATATTTCATAAGATTTTTGAGTCCAAAACTAAACCGGAAATAGTCAACAACAAATTTACTGAAAACAACTTCCACTATATATAATAACATGAGCTTGAAAACGTAAAGAACTGAAAGTGCTTCCCCATTAATAAAAGCAAAGCCCACACACATTTTGTGAAATCTCTTCCCAAAGGTTAGTGTCTTTCGACTTTCTAAAAAGATTCTTTTCTCAATCTTAACTCTTTGAGAAAAAAATCTCACCAAATATTATAACTGTATCAAGGAATTTTCAAAACACACACTCTCTCTCTCTCTCTCTCTCTCTCTCTCTCTCTCTCT
>NC_068984.1:107287789-107295349 GCF_001194135.2 Octopus bimaculoides | reverse complement strand
ATATATGTGTGTGTGTGTATACATATACATTATACACACACACACACACACACACACACAGATACACATGTTATGCATTTATTGTAAGTGGTGACTTATATCACTACTCCATGCATCATTCAGAAGTGTTGCATCTCAGGATTATGACATTTCTGCAATCTGTCTTCATTCTGCCCATTATCTTTCAATGCAAAAGAATTCTAAGCTAGTCCCATCTACTCATATTGTCAATCCCGAAATCTTCTTGACCTCTCCAAACAATCTTCAATTTCTAAGCACGTAAACACCAATATGGATTTTACTATGAAGTATCCCTAGACTAGTTTTGGAAAACCAATTCTTGAGACACTTCAGTTTCTCTGTGACACTGTAGTCAATATCGACAAGATGCAGTTTATCTATATCTGTGTGTCTTCATTATATTCTCTGCTCCACCTTGTAAGCTCTTTCTTTACTTCTTGTTCCTGTTCTTCATTTCTCATCTTGTTGCTATCCTGATTCTGTTTTTCCTCTTTCTTTATCTAAGTTCATTCCATTTTCTTCTCATCTCCCATTAATTTTCTTTTTCCTACCATTCTTCACTTCTTTACCCTTTTCATTCCCTTTCTTGACCTACTTCGATATCTTTTGCTTCTTGGAGTTCGTACAGACAATAACTAGCCAATCAAGACAGTTTCAAGATATACAGACTCTTACAACTTCAAGTTCAAACTTCAATGGGATAATTAGTTTTCTGCTCTTTCTTATTGGAAGCAGTAAACAGCCATATTATGATGACATCATTTAATTGAATATCCCCCTTATATCAGTCTGTTTGTCAGTTTGTCCATCTGTCTGTCTGTCTCTGTGTTTACCCCCCCCCCTCTCAACTGTAATAACTGCTACTACAGCCAACACTATCACAATGGATTGATAAAGTAGCTAACTTAAACCAACAAGGATGCTTCTTTCGAGAGTAAAATAGTAGAATCTGAGGAAATTAATGATGTAGTCTGACCCAACAAATTTTAATGCAAAAACTTTAGACAGCAGAATAAATTTAATACTTGTTTACAATTATGTTCGTTATTCTTTACTCAGCATGATTGATGTTTTAACGCAAAGTTTGTTGACAAACTCTACACAATCATATCTTGCTCTATAATAAAGACAAAATTTTTCAGAATTCTTTATTTTATCTCATTTTTGAGAATTGGTTTCGCTCATTGTACTTCAGTCATGGTGGACAGTAGAATGCTTCTTTGGTTAGCTACCCTGATGACATGGGCTTCTAACCACATTAGTTTTGATAAGGATGATAAATCAATACCAGCATGGAAGACAGATGTTAAATAATAATAACTAGTAGGATCCATGAATATTTCACAGAATTAATGGTAAACTTATTGGGTTATTTCTGAAAACTTTATCCAAAAAACCTGAAAGTGTAGCCTCTGTTGTGTCTGTATCAAAAGATAGTTGTTCATCTGCTTCTCAATGAAAAGTAAAGGAAACTGGAATACGATGATTACTTAATGCACTTTATATATACACTTTATATATTTTATGCACAATTTTATCAACCCAGCACTCTCCCTTAATCTCTCTCACTCACCGCCTTAACTTCTTTTCCTCCCACCTTTTCTCTTTCTCCTTTTTTTCTCCCCCTTTTTCTCCTGCTCTTTGCCCTTTCTCTGCAACTAATCATGTGAAAGCGTTGCAGATGGGCTAAATAATGGAGGAAAAAACTTAGTCCCCAAAAAAAAAATAACTACACATTTCATCTACTACCACCATGAGACTGTTCTGATCTACGTATGTTGTGGCTTGCTGTCGATAAATACTATAGGCCCCAGTACTTTGATAATCCTGGGGGCCAATATTGTTGATCAGACAGCCCTATTTGTAGGAGATATCTAGTTTTACAGAAGAGTATTTTTGTAGACATGGTACAATCAACAGAAAGTATTAAAATTATGTTATCAATCCAAGGCAACACTGATGGAATATTTTAACTCAAAACATAGAAGAAAAAAAGCAAATTGCTCTATAAATTTTTTTTTTTTTGCTGCTTTTCCAGATGTATTTATGATATTTCTCCTATAAGTGGAATACCAGCAGCAATCCAGTTGATTGGAATGATGTGAAAGTCATCAGTTAAAATATGACAAAAACTTCAAGTGAATGGAAACTATAATTTCTTCGAAAGCCTTTTGTTATATCTAATATGAAAGAAAACAAGACTAAATAATAAACAAGACTAATAATAAAGAGTAAAAGAAATTCTATAAACTTTTCTTATATCATACATTTCAGTCGTTGAGGTGCTTCAGAATCCTGTTTGTGTAAAGACATGCTCTATTATTTTAAAAGAAAACAGTTATAACACTTATTTTGTTTCTGTAATTCTTATGTAAGATTTTCAATGAAATAAGACATTGTGTTTCTATGCATAACAAAACATTTTCATATATGCTTATATTTATAAGAATGCAGAAAGTACGTTTGAATTGAATTTATCATTAGATAATGTTTTCCTAAGGTTTAAAAAAATAATTGATATTTTTTCCAAAAGTTATTGGAAAACTAGTTTAAAGAAAGTAAAATTTGTTGGAACTGGTAATTACATATGTAACATAGCCAATTAAAAATAGCATTAGAATTCTTTGAGGATTGTCAATATTGAACTATGATAGAAAGAATATAATTACAGAACATACATTACAAGATATTTTTAAAATCATAAAATTTTGATACATGTAAAAATTTACTCTAATTTTTATATATATATACACACACATACATATATGTGTATGTACATATGTATGAATATAAAGATACATGCATCTTTCATTATCATCATCATCATCGTTTAACGTCTGCTTTCCATGCTAGCATGGGTTGAACAATTTGACTGAGGACTGGTGAACCAGATGGCTACACCAGGCTTCAATCTGATTTGGCAGAGTTTGGCCCTTCCTAACACCAACCACTCTGAGAGTGTAGTGGGTGTTTTTACGTGCCACTGGCACAAAGGCCAGTCAGGTGGTACTGGCAATGGCTACGCTCAAATTGGTGTATTTTACTTGCCACCTGCACAGGAGCTAGTCCAGCGGCACTGGCAATGATCTCGCTCAAATGACTTTTCACGTACCACGGGCACAAGTGCCAGGAACATGATACTGAACGGTCACGCTCGAATGGTGGTGCCATCAGGATTTCGCATTTGCTTGCCCCAACAGGTCTTCACAAGCAGAGTTTAGTGTCCAATGGGGGAGACGTTGGCATGGGGGCCAGTCGTTGAATTTAGTTTGATTTCGATTTCACATGCCTGAACAGGTCTTCGCAAACGGAGTTTAGTGTCCAATGGAGAAAAGGTACGCATAAGTTGGCAGGCTACATCCCTAGCAGAGGCCTTGGATTTTGGTCTCACTTGGCTTGCCGGGTCTTCACACGCACAGCATATTTCTAAAGGTCTCGGTCAGAAGGCATTGCCTCGGTGAGGCCTAATGTTCAGAGGTCGTGCTTCACCACCTCATCCCAGGTCTTCCTGGGCCTGCCTCTTCCACACGTTCCCTCAACCACTAGGGTGTGGCACTATTTTACACAGCTATCCTCATCCATTCTCGCCACGTGACCATACCAGCACAATCGTCTCTCTTGCACACCACAACTGATGCTTCATAGGTTCAACTTTTCTCTCAAGGTACTTACACTCTGTCGAGTATGCACACTGATATTACACATCCATCGGAGCATACTGGCTCCATTCCTTTCATGCTTACGCATGTCCTCAGCAGTCACGGCCCATGTTTCACTGCCATGTAGCATGGCTGTTCGTACACATGCGTCATACAGTCTGCCTTTTACTCTGAGAGAGAGACCCTTTGTCACCAGCAGAGGTAAGAGCTCTCTGAACTTTGCCCAGGCTATTCTTATTCTAGCAGCTACACTTTCAGCACACCCTCCACCACTACTAACTTGGTCACCTAGATAGTGGAAGCTTTCAACTACGTCTAGTTTTTCTCCCTGGAATGCGGCAGAAGTTGTTTTCTGCACATTTACAGTGTTTATTGCTCTTGAACATCTGCCACATGCAAAAACTAACTTTCTAGTTAACCTACCTTTGATATTGCTGCACCTCTTATGTGTCCATAGCTTGCACTGGGTGCATCTTATAGAGTTTCTAACTCTTTATACGTAAATATACATACACACACACATATATGCAAACTTGCATATATATATATATATATATATAGATAGATAGATAGATAGATAGATAGGTAGATAGATAGATAGATAGATAGATAGGTAGATAGATAGAATAAAGAGAGAGAGAGAGAGAGAGAGAGAGACACGCACACACACAATGTGCATCTATATCTTTACCCTCCTACCCACCCATCTTTTATGCTTATCAGTAAATGAAGCCAAGTGTTGCATGTGTGTCTTTCCTTGATTCCAATCATTTCAATGCAAGTTTTTGTGGTCCCATCTGTATTAGTGATATTGGCCTTGTAAACCAGTTCTTTCTTCAGGCCCTTATTGTTCAAAGAACTGTTGTTGGAGGAACTACAATTGCAAGAACTCTGGGGTGGTTCTTAATGCTATCACTTGCAATGTGACTGAATATCATCAAGCCTATGTTAGGGAAGCAAATATAGCTAACTTCAACTATATGTTTCTATTAAAAAATCTTGTGATATTTATGTGAGTGTGGGAAATGGATATCTATAAATTTCAGAAATCATCGAGCTATATCTGTAGCCATGTTCATGCTGTATGGAGAATTATACCACAAAATTTCTCAGCCTATATGTCTTTTTGGTTTAAGTTTGGTTCGATATGGTTTATATTGTTCTTAAAATTGGATCTTTCTAATTTTGAATTGTAAAATGGTGGTGCTTTTGCCTCGTCAGAGAATAGGTTGGAAATATGCCTGCTAATAGTATTAACTAGTCATTTAATAACTGATAGTGGACAGAGCACCTGCTAGTGTTAGCAGTGCCTTCATTTGGTTTAATAAAAAGTCCAAATTTACCAGCATTAAAATTCCTATTAATGTCTAGGAAACTTGGTTTGTTAAGATTAGTGCTAACAGTAGTTTTTGAGTTGACTAAATATTTTGCATAAATTTTTTCTTATTTTATCCATATTGTGGCCATTTTGTTTATGAATTACTCCTCGATTGTTGTACCCATACAACCCTATTCTGGAATCTTCTATTTTATTGTCAAAAATATGTAGGATGTAGAGACCAACAAGATCCTCAACCTCTGCTCCAACATGGTTCCCCATCAAATAGTTCATCTCCATTCTTTTTTACTCAATATATATTATAGTGAAAAAGCAATGGTTTCTTTGCAATCATTATAAGGTCTTTATCCACGATAGTCATACTTGTATATACTTTACTGAACTTGAGTGTCTGTTGGAGATGATTTCTGGAGATTGAGGAGTAAAAGTCCATTATGTCAAACTGGATAAATTTGCATTTGGCTGTATCTTTAATATTCTTAATCTATTCAATGATTGTGCTGCTACCTATCCATCGGATGAGGTTTGGACAGGCTATGAAGAGTCGTATGATCATATCTGGCATAGATGTGCTGATTATGCCTACTTAGCTTTTTGTGGGATTTATCAATCTACATGTAGCCAAGGTTTTGCACAAAATTATCTATGTGGTCCTTCAGTTTTACAAAAGGTTTTCATGGGATGAGTTGTTTTATTCTATTTACAATGCTAAATTTTGTATCTAATTTATTTTGCCTAATTCTTGATTAAATTATAGGCCCTAGAGTTTATCCCTTTTAATATGTTTTTATTAAGTTATCAATTAGTAATTTATTACATGTGTGGTCATGGAGGCGCAATGGCCCAGTGGTTAGGGCAGCGGACTCGCAGTCATAGGATCGTGGTTTCGATTCCCAGACTGGGTGTTGTGAGTGTTTATTGAGCGAAAACACCTAAAGCTCCACGAGGCTCCGGCAGGGGATGGTGGTGAACCCCTGCTGTACTCTTTCACCACAACTTTCTCTCACTCTTACTTCCTGTTTCTGTTCTACCTGTAATCCAAAGGGCCAGCCTTGTCACACTGTGTCATGCTGAATCTCCCCAAGAACTACGTTAAGGGTACACGTGTCTGTGGAGTGCTCAGCCACTTGCACGTTAATTTCATGAGCAGGCTGTTCTGTTGACTGGATCAACCGGAACCCTCGTCGTCGTAAGCAATGGAGTGCCAACAACATGTGTGGTTATCTACCACATAAATACTTTTCATTTTATCTTCTTTTACTAATCCATTTATAGAGTTCTTAAAAGGTTTGAGAAATACATTTAATTATGTTGGAAGCTATTAGATCTAAGGTTGAATTAATATTTTTTTTACACATGAAACCATCGATAGCATTATTCATCCACAATTAAGTAATATTTATCCTCATAATGCAGCATTGAATACTCATTCTAACAAATACTATTGGTCACACACACACACACACACACATGCTTTAAGTCCATTTAGGTGAAACGTTTTTGAGTGTGCTCATAAAAAGCTCTTATGCTATTTATTCCAGTTACCGCTTACTGTTCCTATCTTCCAGAGTAATTTTATGGGACGGTTATTAGTCTGGTAGCATAGGATGAATATAGTAATAACAAGAATTTTGGATGGAAATTCTAAACTCCTTTAATGCATTGCATACATATATTTCCACAAACCTAATACTTTAGCTATAGTATTCCCCATCCAGAGCATATTACAAATATTATTTGCAAAATCCATGGTTTCTAAGAGGAATATTAATACATACGTTTGTTTCTTCAGTGTTCTGGTTGTATTGAATGTTTAGCTATGTGATATTTACCAATCTACACCAATCAGAAGGATCTTTGGGGTCTATGGGCAGTTCCTATGACTATTTTGACATACCATACAGACTGATATATACCCTCCCATATTGTTTATATATATATCTGTATGATAAGTGAAACTAGTCAACAACAATCCATAGACCCCAATAGATCCTTCTGATTGGTGTAAATTGGGAAATATCCCTTAGTAAAACATTTGATACAACCAGAACACTACTGCAACTTTGCCTACTTTTTCTTCAGGCATGTATTAATATTCCCCCTAGAATTCATGAATTTTGCAAATCATATTTGTAATATCCAGTGGAAGGGAAATACAACAACTAAAGCATGAGATTAGTGGAAACATTCATAGCAACACATTAAAGGATTTACGAATTTCCATCCAAGAGTTCTTATAATATATATCATCATCATCATCATCATCATCGTTTAACGTCCGCTTTCCATGCTAGCATGGGTTGGACGATTTGACTGAGGACTGGTGAAACCGGATGGCAACACCAGGCTCCAGTCTGATTTGGCAGAGTTTCTACAGCTGGATGCCCTTCCTAACGCCAACCACTCAGAGAGTGTAGTGGGTGCTTTTACGTGTCACCCGCATGAAAACGGCCACGCTCGAAATGGTGTCTTTTATGTGCCACCCGCACAAGCCAGTCCAGGGGCACTGGCAACGATCTCGCTCGAAAATCCTACAGGAGC
>NC_068984.1:107284030-107286009 GCF_001194135.2 Octopus bimaculoides | reverse complement strand
CAACACTGCCAGATATTTTGAGCATCTCTGCAGTGATTCCTGATGGGCCGGGGGCTTTCCCGGTCTTCATACTCTTAATTGCTTTATGTACCCTGGTACTATCAACTCGGATAGCTGGTCCCTCTATTGGGTCGACATACGGCAGGCTCTCTTTCTCCCATTCATTCTCTTTATTAAGCAATCTATCGTAGTGGCATCTCCATACCTCTTTCTTTGCATCCTCATTTAATGCAAGCGTACCATCATCCATGCGAACACATTTCTCTCCTACAACATCACTATTCTCTCTCCTACACTGTCTTGCAACACGAAATACCTCGAGTCTTTGGTCCTCACGGCGCAGAACATTGGCAAATCTTTCCTTATCTGCTTCATATATATATATATATATATGTAGATAGATAGATAGATAGATAGACAGAGATATGTACATTTAGAAATATATATCCATATGCATGTACACACATACACACACAAATATATACACACACAAAAAGACACATGTGTGCGTATACATATTTCTTCTCATATATCTTTGTGGGTGTATATGAAGGTATATTTATATCTTTCACCATAAACTATTGGTCAAAGATATAAACACTGCCAAATCACTACATTCTTAATACACAACCCTCCAAGTTACATAACCAATGAGTGACCTGTTATAAATATGTGACAGACAACACTATTATTCAGAAATTCAACAGAACAGAAATGATAAAATGATGCCGCATGCTGAGAAGATGTCAGTTTACAAACAAATAAATGTTTGGCTAACCAAATCATGCATTCATGACTTAATCAACCTAGCCTTAATACTAACTCTACCTAAACCATATGACACTTCAGGTGATAAACGTTTCTGTTGTAATAAATGTTACATTAAAATTATATCTGTATACCACTATTATTTTAGTATTTATAACCAGTTTCATGCATCATAAAAATTGTCTCAATATATTTGTAAGACCCTGTATATCTATACTATATATAAAACAGAGATGTGTGTGTAATCGCTTATCACGTGAAAACGGCTGCACCATTTACTTCCATACTTGTGATGCATGAATAATTTGACCTCGGATAAATGTTAGGCTCTTCATTTGATTTTTTTTTATTAAAAATAAATAATATTGCTTTATATTTAAGATTCACTTCTTTAAAAAGGTTTCTCAATGTCAACTTCCGGTACAGACATGACAAAAACGGCGACGTCTCTCACTCTCTACTTTTAATGTTCGTTTTCTGTAAACAACTACGATCAATTACTGAAACACATATTTATGAAGTTCATAAATTTAAATATTCCGTACAAGATAGTTTTTAACGTGCTTTTATTTATACGATTTTTGGGCGTTCCATGTTCATCTCATTCATTCTTTGCAATGTTCTCTCTCTCGCTCTCTCTCTCTCTCTCTCATTCACACACTCCAGGTTTGATTTCGTTCCAAACTCGCACACTTCGTTAATTTCCGTAAATAAATTTTTTATTAATTTTTTGTATTTTGGCACCCCGTGTTCAGCTCTTTGTATTCGTAGTGAGTCACACACGCACATGTGTGTTTCTGTATGTGTGTGAGTGAAGGGGTGTGTTGTGATGTCTATGTACATACATAAATACATATGCATACATCTTTTCTGTGTGTATATCTGCACGTGTGTGTGTGAGAGAGACAGACAGACAGAGAGATGTTTCAGTGACTCTCTCTCTCTCACACACACACATACGTACAAGAAATGTATGACTATTTATGTATGTACGTATAATTGTCGACACACCCCTTCACTGGCTCTGTCTCTCTGTCTCTGTCTCATTCTGTCTGTCTGTCTGTCTCTCTCTCTCTCTCTCTCACACACACACAGCACACACGTGCATACACACGTGTGTCTTTGTAAATATGTTTGTATACATTTATGTATGTGTGTATTTGTAAGAGACAGAGTGTGAGTGAGTCAAGGGGTGTTTTGTCATATGCATC
>NC_068984.1:107271834-107283777 GCF_001194135.2 Octopus bimaculoides | reverse complement strand
TCACGTAAATCATTTTTTTCATTTAATCCCCATTTTAATTTTCGTAAAAGTTTCCAAGTACCAATGAGGCTTTTTGGCGCATCTTCAATTTTCCAATTCATGAGAGGTGCCCAGTCATCATTCATCTTAGAGTCCATCTACAGAATGTCCTCAGATTTCTATACAGCATATTTTGCTTTTTTCCTTCCAGGTTGCTCTGCTAGTATATATATATATATATATATATATATATACACACACACACACATATATATATATATATATTTATGTGTCATTGTGCCTATATTTGTCCCCATCGCCATCATTAGCTGACTGATTTTGGTGTGTTTATGTCCCTGTAACTTAGCAGTTTGGCAAAAGAGGTAGAAAGAATAAATAGGCTTACAAAGAAGATGTCCTGAGGACAAATTCTTTGACTAGAACCTTTCAAGGCAGTGCTCCAGCATGACCACAATCGAATGATTGAAACGTGTAAAAGAATAAAAGAATGGTAACTATTATTCAATAATAACAATAATGCTTACTTTAGGATGATTTTCAAAGTTTTAATATCTTCTTCAGGTTCCTCTTTCTCTGGCATTTCTAAGTCTACATCTATTACCTCGAGTGGGTCACTTTTTGCTTCCAGCGTTTTGATATCCCTCATTAACAGTCTGCAAGAATCAAATGTGTCCCGATATTTTCCATACATTTCTTTTATTTCATCTACCAGGTTGTCTTTCTTCAATGCTGTTTCTTCCTTCAGTGTCAGCAGAGAACCAATTTTTGCACGTAGCATTTCATTCTGCTTGTGCAATTGTACTAATTCTGCAAATAGAGGATTTTAGAATCATAAACTTGTCAAATTTAAGACTTATTATTGCTTTTAATATCATGATGAGAGGCGGATTGAATTTTTTATTAAGTTATGGCCCTGTACATTGTGTTCTGGCAAGGTCAACTTCATCATTCTTCATCGATGTCTTATCAATAAGATAAATTATTAATCATGTACTGAACTGACTGTTCCCACCCATTGAAATTCTAGACAAGAAATTGTAATAACAACAGTGTTTTCTGCTATGGGTAATATCAGGAAATCACGCACATGCATGCACACACACTCACACACACATGCCGCCGTCGTCGCTATCCCCACTGCCGCCATCGCCACCGCGGCTGCTGCCACCGCCACCACCACCGCTGCTGCCGCCACTGCCACCGTCCCCTGCTACCATTCAATATCCACTTTCCCATGTTTGCATAGGCCAGATAGTTTACTGAGTATGATTTTTTTATGGCTGGACACAATTATTGTCGCTTACAGTCACCTGTTTCCAAGTGATGCTCTATGGCTACACAATGTTCTCACAAAATATTAGAAATGAATGGCAATATTTGTATGACACTGACAGCTGTTTCCAACTATCATGCGATGTCAAGGTAAGAACACATCACACACACACATTTACAGACATGACAAGCTTCTTTCAGTTTCCATCTGCCAAATCCACTCACAAAGCTTTGGTTGGCCCTTGGCTATAGAAGACACTTGCCCAAAATGAAGTATGTAGGAAGCAAACTTTTCAACTACACAGCTATACCTGCACCTAGTAATTATGATTTTTCTGAGGGCCAATGCAAAATCATTAAATGAATATTCATTTAAAACAAATATATATTTGCGGCTGTGTGGTTAAGAACAATGCTTCCCAACCACATGGTTCCAGGTTAAGTTCCACTGCGTCGCACTTTGGCCAACTGTCTATTACTATAGCCTCAGGCTGACCAAAGCCTTGTGAGTGGATTTGATTGATGGAAACTGAAAGAAGCCTGTCATATATATATATGTATGCATATATATTTGTGTGTGTGTCCCTCCCACCATCACTTAACAACTGATGTTGGTGTGTTTATGTCCCCATAACTTAGCAGTTCAGAAAAGAGACTGATAGCATAAGTACTAGGCTTACAAAGAATAAGTCCTGGGGTTGATTTATTTGACTAAAACTCTTTAAGGTGGTGCTCCAGCATGGTCGCAGTCAAAATGACTGAAACATGTAAAAGAATGAAAGAATACAAATTTCCTATTTGTATAATTCCTCCCATAACTACTCAGTCATTTACTTCACCACCTCTGTCTCTATGATACTTTCTCTTTCACTAAATGTGTATAGCATTCCTTTACTCTTTGCCTGCCACCAAGCCAGGTATGTGCACTCATTCTGCATCCCTTATATTAACTCTCTCCCTCTTTGTATCCCTCTGTTACTCTCTCTCCACTCTTCTCAATATGATATAAAGTGGGACTTGAGAAATCAACCATCAACCAACCAACCATCATTTATATTGGTTATTAATAAACAGGGATTATCCTCTGGCAAGCTGGCAGAATCATTAGCACGCTGGACAAAATGCTTAACAGCATTTCATTCATGTATTACGTTCTGAGTTCAAATTACATTATGGTTGACTTTACCGTTTATCCTTCTAGTGTACCAGTTGAACACTGGGGTTGATGTAATCAACTTAACCCCTCCTTGAAATTACTGGCATTGAGCCAAAATTTCAAACCATTATCACTGATTGACAGAATCAATAGACTGACTAATTAGCTTTGTGTATCTAATTACATTTTCAAAGTTCTTAATTGAAATACCAATTTAAGGTGGTGAGCTGGTAGAATCGTAAGCATGTCAATTAAAATGCCTATCAGCATTTCATTTGTCTTTACGTTGTGAGTTCAAAGTTCATGAAAGTTGACTTTGCCTTTCATCCTTTCGGGATTGATAAAATAATGACAGTTGAGCACTGGTCTTGTGCCAAAATTTGAAACCAGTTTAAATGACACTTAAAGTTATCTTCATTTTTCATCCTTCCAATGTATGTCAGTCTGGTACCAGCATTGTTAAATCGACTGTATTACTCTCCACCCTAAATTTGTGCCCATGATTGTCATCATTATCATTTTAAAATACACTTTCCATGATTGAGACAGATTTTCTATGGTAGAATGTCCTTCCTAATGTCAATCCTTACTTGTTTGAAAACAGGGTATTATTTCCTCATAACCAGATATTTTTTCAAAGACGACTTAAAAGGAACAACTATGCATGTGTGATGATGTTCATTTGCAACCATCACATAATGTACAAACACACACACGTGTGTGTGTATATATATATATCATCATCTTACATCTGTTTACTATGCATCTAAGCATGCAGGAGCTGGCCTGGTAGAAGGCTACCCCAGGCTACTGTCTGTTTTGGCAGGGTTTTTACAGCTGGATGCCTTTCCTAACACCAACCACTCAGCAGAGTGGACTGCTGAGTGCTTTTTACCTGGCACTAGTTCAGGCGAAGTTAGTTTTGGAACACACACTCACACACACACATACAAACATACATGCATGCATGTGCATGTGTTTGTGCATGCACACATATGTACATGACCAACTACTCTCAGTTTCTACTCATAAAGTTTCAGTCGGAACTTGGAGCTATAGTCAAAGACATTGGCTCAAGGAACTATACAGTAGGATTGGACCTGAGAGCATATGATTGGGAACCAAGCAGTCATACCTATGCTGAATTATAATATTCAGTTAAATCATAATGCCATAATTATAATATTCCTTTTCCAACAGTTTCATGTAGTAGCGTTCCACTGTACCCCCAAGTGTGTATCTCCTGAAATGTATTCAAAATTGTATTCTGAAGAAATGAGAGATGTTTTTCTGTCATTTTTTTCATCTGTTGGATTTATTATCACTTTGTTTTGTTGTTTCTGGTATTACCTTCAGTTTTTTTTTTGTTGGATAGAATATGCAGTATTAATTGTATGGGTGTCATTTGTGTTCAGCAGCTACCCTGTAAGTTGTGTTATTTTATTTATTGGTGACTGTATTGTGTATGATTTATTGTGGGAGTTGTATAGAATGAGTGTTGTGTGTGTGTTAATTTACTAGCAAAATTTTCAATGCTGTATGAGCATAATTTATGTGAAGACACATGGCTCGGTGCTTAGAGTGTCAGGCTCACAAGCATGAGGTCAGACCAGGCTGTGTGTTGTTCTTGAGCAACACACTCTACTTCACCTTGCTCCAGTTCACTCAGCTGTAGAAACGAGTTGCGACGTCACTGGTGCTAAGCTGTATCGGCCTTTGCCTTTACCTTGGACAAAACTGGTGGTGTGGAAAGGGGAGGCCGGTATGCATGGGTGACTGCTGGTCTTCCATAAACAACCTTGCCTCAGAGGCTAACTTTCTAGGTGCAATAGCATGGTCATTCGTGACCGAAGGGGGTCCTTTTATAATCACTATTTAAAAAATATATATTAGCAACAGATGCAGTATTAATGCTGAGAGATAATATGCTTTGGCATCAATCTCTCTCTTTCTGATTGGTAACTATGTATCTCCTCTACAGCAAGACACCTGTTTCTGTCTCTCTGTCAAACTCTAACCTTTAATCATCTGGCTCAAGAGCTCCTCCAATGTCCTCTCCCCTCTCAAAGGATTTTTGACTTGGTGACCCTGCCAATGCTGGAGCCATGTAATAAGCATTCAGTCCATACTGTAAAGTGGTTGGTATTTGAAAGGGCATTCTAACTGTAAAAACCATGCCAAAACTCACTTCACCTATGCTGGTGCCATGTAAAAAGCACTCAGTCCATTCTGAAGGGTGGTTAGTGTTAGGAAGGGCATCCAGCCATAAAAACCATGCCAAAACAGACATTGAAACCTGGTGCAGTTGTCTACCTAGCCAACTCCTGTCAAACTATCCAACCCTTGCCAGTATGGGAAGCAGACATTAACTGATGATGATGATGATGACAATAACGATGACGACAACATAAACATCAATGTTCTGTTATAACAAGCTATACTGCAGTAGTCACCGTGAGAGAAACTTTCATATTGGCTTCTGGTGCAAAATGCTTTCTTGTTTATATTGCTAGCAGGGAGATAAATCCCCACCACCTCCAGTGCCAAGTACATACTCTATGTTGGCATAGGTTGGAGGGTTCAACAAGATCCAGCGAACCAGAGTACTGCATTAATCTTCAATGTCTGCTTTGTCATAGCCTCTACAACTTGATGCCCTTTCTTATAAAAACCACTTCACAGTGTGAACTGAGTAACTGTTTCATGGCAGCAGTACAAGCTGATATAAAGGTTGGTTTGTTGATTTACTGATTTCTCCAATCATATTTTACATTGTATAGAGAGAGGGTGAGAGACATTAGAAGAGAGTTAATATGTTAACATGAGACGTACAAGATGAGTGCACTTGATTGGTTTGGCAGTAGGCAATGAGTAAATGAATGATACACACACACAGTAAGAGAAAAAGAAGAGAATCCTAGAGATAGAAGTAAATGCCCCTCATAATACACCTGAGCATCTTAAAAATAAAGATGAAGGATACATCAGATATTGTATGTAGTTCTAGATAAGCTATCTATATTAATAAAAGTGAAATTCTATCTGTCTGTCCTGGCCCCTGTATCTCAGTCTACATTTGCTCTACATTGACATATTATACCTTTTTGGAATCAGGATGATCTCAGGATTGAAAATTTTCTCTTCATTTGATTCTTGAACATCCAACATTGGGATCTAATTTAAAAGCATTTGGGTTGCTATTTCTAGCAGGTAAGGCTTGGCTGATTCATGCCATCTTGGCTGGCATTTGTCAGATGACATCAGAGATCAAGGGCGAGATAAATGACATTCACTTCCTTACTTTTATGTCATTACTTTGGGACAAATTAGCCAACAGTTGGAATTCAACTTGGGACTGAAACAATAGAATGATTACATTACAGAATTAATTCTCATCTGTACTTAATCCCTGATCAAACACCGGCGGGGAATGTAGTCATTATAGACATATTATAATCATGCTATTTAGCACTGTTCAGCTTTGGGTTGCAGGTTCAATTAACCCTCCACAAGAGCTAGCTGAAAAGTCTGCACAGAGTGCAGCTTTTAAGCTAGTATCTAATAAAACACAGATGGGATTGTCATGGTTGTGACTCCTTTGTTCATAGTTCTGCAACTCACTTATGGCTAACCTGGGGTTAAACAGAAACAGTAAAGAATAAGCATAGATGATTTACAAAAGTGACTACAAATGCAGCAGTAGATGGTACTTCTGGTCTATAATGAAACAGCAAAGATGGTGATGGCTATGATAGCCTCAGTGGGTGTGATAGTAGTGGTGGTGTGGTAGTGCCAGTAGAAGTAAATTGAGGAGGAACAGTGAGATAAAACCTGGAAAATATTGGACCTCATAGATGCATCGAAAGATGCTGCAGCATGGACCAGCCATAGCGTCATCAAAAATAATGGTGACATCAATGCTGCTGCTGCTGATGATGATGATGATGACAATGACAATGATATTGATAGCGAAAATTACAAGGATGATAATACTGATGAATAGGTGATGGCAATGAGGTTAATGATAATGGTGATAATACTGATGATGATGATGATGATGATGACAATGGTGTTGGTAATGATGTTGAGGAATATGATGAAGATGATGAAGATGAAGATGAGGGGGATATGCTGATGATATTAATAAAGAAAATTATAAGGGTGATAATAATGATGAATATGTAATAGTAATAATGATAATGGTGATAATAACAATGAATACAATGATGATGATGGTGATGATAATAATGATGAAAATTATAAATGTGAAAATAATGATGAATATGTGATGGTACTAATGGTAACAATAATTTTGATAATAGTGATGAATAAGATGACAATGATGGCGATGATGATGATGATGACAATAATGACAATGAATATGATGATGATGATGACGACGATGATGATGACATTAATAATGAAAATTATAAGAATGGCATGTGATGACAATATGGCTGTCAAGGGATCCTGTGGAAACAAGCTTGTTGCATCAAACAAAATGGTCTCAAATAACTACTACTGCTACTACTACTACTACTAAATAATAATGATGATAATAATAATCATGATAATAATAATAATAATAATAATGGTTTCAAATTTTGCCACAAGGGCAGCCATTTTCAGGGAGGGGATAAATTGATTATATTGATCCCAGTGATTCACTGGTACTTGATTTATTGACCCTGAAAGGATGAAAAGCAAAGTCAACCTTGGCAGAATTTGAACTCGGAACATAGTGATGGACAAAATACCTCAAAGCATTTCATCCAACATGCTGCCAGATTTCTAAGCATTTCATCCAGATTTTGCCATTATGATCGTCGTGTCAAGCATGATTACAGTGAATCATGATTAAAGGAAATAGCAAATGAAATAGCTAAGATTAGCAAAGATAGTCAAACCTTCAGGCATGTGACAGAATTCCTTCAGTGATTAACTGGCACTGAAATTTTGCTGGCATTTCAAAAGTGTCGCATGAATGTTACCAGCATGTGGTGGAAAAATATCCTCATTTCAAACAGATATTTCTTCAGCCGCCTATTGTAGCCTTTAGATGGAATAAAAATATATCTATTTCTGACCCCAAGACAACTAACATTGAAGTATCTGCACACTGTACTTTGAAAAACAGCCGCATGGGAGGTAAGCCCTGTTTATTGTGCAACAACAAGAGTCAAGTGAAATTCCATCTAGAATCATAACAGAAATGTTATGATTTATACAGAAGGTAGGACATGTAGAGATTCCCATTCAGTGTACACGGCAGAATGTATGAAACACAACTTAATTTATGTTGGTTGTACAATAGGCATAGGAGTGGCTGTGTGGTAAGTAGCTTGCTTATGAACCGCATGGTTCCGGGTTCAGTCCCACTGCATGGCACCTTGGGCAAGTGTCTTCTACTATAGCCTCGGGCCAACTAAAGCCTTGTGAGTGGATTTGGTAGATGGAAACTGAAAGAAGCCCGTCGTATATATGTATATATATATATATGTATGTGTGTGTGTATATGTTTGTGTGTATATGTTTGTGTGTCTGTGTTTGTCCCCCCAACATCGCTTGACAACCGATGCTGGTGTGTTTACGTCCCCGTAACTTAGCGGTTCGGCAAAAGAGACCGATAGGACAAGTACTAGGCTTACAATGAATAAGTCCTGGGGTTGATTAGCTCGACTAAAGGCGGTGCTCCAGCATGGCCGCAGTCAAATGACTGAAACAAGCAAAAGAATAGAACAATTAAATAAAAGATTTAACAGGCACAGATATGATGTCAGGCACAATAATAGTAGTTTGACAGAACTTGCTGAACATTTTGCTTCAAATTGCTGCAATTTTGAAAAAGACTCAAAAGTGCATATTCTCAGAAAATATTCTGAATCTGCTTCACTTTCACTTCTCAAAATGCATGAGGAGAAATATGTTTGTGAGTTATTAACATCATGCCCTGGAGAAATGAATAAAATGACAGGAGAATATCATCAAATTTACACAAATCTGTTTGATTAAATATTCTTCTTTTCCCTTGTTTTTTCTTTCCTCTTTTTTTCTGTCTTTTTCTTTTCTCCTGTCATAAAATTGAAACTTAAAGACTGATGATGTCATTCCATCAGCACGTGGATGCTGGTTGCTCTTGTTCATATTTTAGATTTGAATGTCTATAATTTTGAATTTTTATCACTTTTTATTTTTGAACTCGACAAAGACAGGCTTGCTGTCGCAATGTCGTTCAACCAATGAAATATCTATTGCAATCACATTACACTTTCCGTCTTGTCTAATAACCACAATAACAATAATGATAATAATAATAATAATAATAATAATAATAATAATAATGATGATAATAATAATAACAACAATAATAATAATGATTCAAAGAGAAATGTTAATAGTACAAAACAAAACAAAACAACAAAGGTGAATTTTTGTTTATAAAAAGAAAATGATATTTAAAACATTAAAAAAAAACTTTGATGGCAAGTTACATGCATCATCATCATCATCATCATCATCACCACCACCATCATCATTATCATCGTCAATGTTACAACATTTATTATTATCATTATTATCACACAAAGTAGCGAGCTGGCAGAATTGTTAGCATGCCAGGGAAAATTCTTAACAACATTTTGTCTGTCTTCAAGTTCTGAGGTTCAAATCCCGCTGTAGTTGACTTTGCCTTTCATTCTTTTGAGGTTGATAAAATAAGTACCAGTTGAACACTGGAGGTCAATGTATTTGACGTTCCTCTTCCCAGGAAACTGCTTGCCTTATGCCAAAATTTGAAACTACTTTTATTATTATCACTAAGATACTGAACTAACAGTATTGTTAGCTTGTTGGGAAAAATGTTTAGCAGTATTTCTTCCAAGTCGTTACACTCTCAGTTCAAATTCTGCTGAGCCAAAACTGACTTTGCCTTTCATCCTTTCAGAGTCTGAGTTGAGCACTGGGGTTGATATAATCTTGAACCAGTTACGCACTGGGGTCGATGTAATCGACTTAATCCCTTTGTCTGTTCTTGTTTGTCCCCTCTATGTTCAGCCCCTTGTGAGCAATAAAGAAATAAGAATCCTTAGCATGTTGGGCAAAATGCTTAGCGGTATTTTGCCTGTTGCTATGTTCAGAGATCAAATTCCGCCGAGGTCAACTTTGCCTTTCATCCTTTTGGGGTTGATAAATTAAGTACCAGTTGAGTACTGGGTCGATGTGATTAACTGCCACCCTCCCCACAGAATCCAAGCCATGTGCCTATAGTTGAAAGGATTATTATCACTAAGTGGTAGCTGACAGAATCAGTAGCATGTTGCACAAAATGTTTAGCAACGTATCTCTCAATTCATTATGTTCCAAGTTCAAATCCCACTGACCCAAGCTTGACTTTGCTTTTCATCCTTTTGAAGGCCAATGAAATACGTACCAATTGAGCACTGGGGTTACTGTAATTTCATTTGTCCCCTCTCCTAAAATTACCAGCCTTGTGCCAAAATTTGCAAACATTATCATTATGATTGCCATCACATATTTATCATATATTATCACGCTAATAACTTTCATCATCATCATTTAATGCTTGTCTTCCATGCTGGCATGGGTTGGATGGTTTGATAGGATTTGATGACCTGAAAAACTGTGATGAGCTCCAGTGTCTTCTTTGGTATAGTTTTGACAGCTGGATGCCTTCACCATAGGAACCTCTTGGCGGAGTGTACTGGGTACATTTTACGTGGCACTAACATGAGTGAAGTCATCAAATAATTCCCAAGAAGGAAGTGTAACAACAATTACAAGTGCAATGTTTCTTATAGGTGGGACAGTGAGGAATGAAAACAGATAGACAAATCACCATGCTGGATAAAATTAAGGTTGCTTTAAAGCAGTTTAATCCTTTACCACTTGAACTATTGTATCAAATGCATCATCATCATCATCATCATCATCATCATTTAATGTCCACTTTCCATGCTGGCATGGGTTAGACGGTTGGACTGGAGCTGGTAAGCTGGAGGGCTGCACCAGGTTCCGGTTTGATTTGGCATGGTTTCTACAGTTGGATGCCCTTCCTACCACCAATCACTCCAAGATGCTTTTTACATATCACTGGCACGGGAGCCATTTACATGACAGCAGCAATGGCCATGAATATGATTTCATAGGGGTGCCATTTGCATGATACTGGCATTCACATTGCCTTGAATTTATCATGCATTATCTCATAACTTTGAGATTTCAGTGATTTGAATGTAAATTTTTTAGAATAATATTGTAGGCACAGGAGTGGCTGTGTGGTAATTAGCTTACTTACCAACCATATGGCTCTGAGTTCATTCCAACTGCGTGGCACCTTGGGCAAGTGTCTTCTACTATAGCCTCAGGCCGACCAAAGCCTTGTGATGATTTGGTAGATGGAAACTGAAAGAAGCCCGTCGTATATATGTATGTGTGTGTATATGTTTGTGTGTCTGTGTTTGTCCCCCCACCCCACCCCAACATCGCTTGACAATTGATGGTGGTGTGTTTACGTCCCAGTAACTTAGCGGTTCAGCAGAAGAGACCGACAGAATAAGTACTAGGCTTACAAAGAATAAGTCTTGGGGTTGATTTGCTCAACTAAAGGCGATGCTCCAGCATGGCCACAGTCAAATGACTGAAACGAATAAAGAGTAAAGAGAGTAGGTGAGAGAGGTCAGATGTAGCTGGTTTGAACAGAGAACAGGTAGACTATTTAGGCCGGATACAGGTAGTTTAAGTGCCAAAGTGTTAAGCTGGATCAACACTGAGGAGAGTAAAAAGAATTGGTGGTGGTCAAGTATGGTAACAACCCTCAAGCAGGAACTAGTAGAAAAAGTGTATGGATACAATAGTTATTGGTATGCCTGTGTAGTTAAGAAATTCACATTCCAACCACATAATTTTGAGTTCAAGAAATTCAGTGTATAAAACAACAAGAATAAGAATGGAGAAAATCACATCATTAATTAGTAATTACACCATACGATACTGACGATAATTTCTGTTGTACCAGCATCTTTAGATTCAGAAAACATCAGTCAAATTAATATATCTAAACATGTTAGAAATGACTTCAATACTAAGGGAAAAAACCAGGTTTGTATTCTGTTGCAAACACTGTACTACATAACTGTAATGGTAATTAACACTCAATGGCCCAAAGTGTGTAGTCATAAACAGGCACTAAGGTACTGTTTAAGGGAAAAGTGCTTTATTCGCATATGGGAATGAGCTAAACTTTATGAGTAACAGGTGCAGGTATGGCTGTGTGCTTGAAAAGTTTGTTTCCCAACCATATGGTTTTGGGCACAATCCCACTACATGGTACCTTGGGCAAGCATCTTCTACTGTAGCGTCAGGCCAACCAAAGCCATGCGAGTGGATTTGGTAGACAAAAACTAAAAGAAGCCTGTTGAATGTGTGTGTGTGTGTGTGTGTGTGTGTGTGTGTGTGTGTGTGTATACTCTTACTCTCTCTTTACTCTTTTACTTGTT
>NC_068984.1:107260676-107271522 GCF_001194135.2 Octopus bimaculoides | reverse complement strand
TATATATATATATATATATATATATATCATCATAATCATTGTCATCGTCATTTTAATGTCACTTTTCTGTGCTTGCATGGGTTGGACAAAGTTTAGTGAGGCAGATTGTTCAATATATGTGTGTATATAAGTGTGTGTGTATTTGTGTGTCTGCCTGCCTTGACATTGCATAATAGTAGTAAATGAGTATCACTGTCATACAAGCAGTGTCATTCATTTCCAATATTCTGCAAAAATATGTCTGGCCATGGAGACGTATTTACCTTGCTTGGAAACAAGTGAGGTTTGGCTGCAGAAAGGGTATCTGACTCTAGAAAACCTGCTTCAATAAACACCACCTGATACATGTAAGCTCAGAAAAGGAGGGGAATAGGGAGGAGACAGAGAAATAGGAAGAAAAGGAGGTTGTGGGGGAGAAAGGAAGATAAGGAGGCTGATAAGGAGGACGAGGAGGAGGCGGCGGCTGAGTGGGAGGAGGAGAAGAGGGAGAGAAGAATGAGGATGTTGAGGGAGAGAAAGGGGAGGAAGCTGAGAGAGAGGGAGGAGGAAGAGGAGGGGAGCCTGAAAGGGAGAAGGAGGAGGATGAGGACATGGAGGTGGTTGATGGGAAAGAGAGAATCTGATGATGTAAAGAAAAGCTTCTGGACATAGGATTACTAAGTTTTTTTGTTATAGTTATTCAATCCTTGATCTTATTACAGACCTCAATGCTTCTACACTAAAACTATGGATACAGTTTCATATGAGCTGCACCAACAACAAAGCCAATTTATTTTCTAACACATCAATCACCTAATCAGACATCAAGAGGTGGTAACAACAAAGAGAAATTAACAATCAATCATGCTTATAATAAAATAAGATGAAATGCATTTAATCTGGAATTCACAACAGTGAAGCTCTCTTCCAATAATCTCAACTATTCTGCTCTGTAATACAATTTATGAAGTGGTTTCACTTTGACACACCCACTTATAATACAGGTTCTTTTAAGCAATATCTGTGCTAAAGAGATGGTGGTGTTGAGCTCTCAGCCAAAGTGATAAAATTTTGAATTCTAGTTGAGTTATAGCGTTTAACACACTATTTACAAATTTAACATAACTAAGTCTGTTAATATCTGGTACAGCAGAATTAGAGAACTAACGTCTTTGGCAAAATACAGTACAGCAATCCTCCTACTATCGTGGGTGCTACATTCCCAAACCCCCCGCAATACGTGAAAATTTGCGAAGTAGAAACAGTACTGCACTGCATGTTTTTTTATTACTCTTTACTCTTTTACTTTCACTTGTTTCAGTCATCCGACTGCGGCCATGCTGGAGCACCGCCTTTAGTCGAGCAAATCGACCCCAGGACTTATTCTTTGGAAGCCTAGTACTTATTCTATCGGTCTCTTTTGCTGAACCACTAAGTTACGGGGACGTAAACACACCACCATTGGTTGTCAAGCGATGGTGGGGGAATAAATACAGACACACAAACACACATACATATATATATGTACATATATACGACGGGCTTCTTTCAGTTTCTGTCTACCAAATCCACTCACAAGGCTTTGGTCGGCCCGAGGCTATAGTAGAAGACACTTGCCCAAGGTGCCACGCAGTGGGACTCAATCTGGAACCATGTGGTTGGTAAGTAAGCTACTTACCACACAGACACACCTCAGAGGAATCGACGTAAGCTTAAATAATAAACCACAATAGGTGAACTGCGATTGTAGTACTTCATATTCTTCTTCTTTTACTTTAGTAATATCTGTCACCCAGTAAACTTGTCCAGAATTTAAAATTTAGAAAAATAAATTAATAAAAACAGAAACAAGGGTTAATTTTTAAAAATTAATTGTTATTATTGTTTACCTCCAAGTGAACCACAATCAAGCAGCCCTATGATCAATGGTATTTCAGCCATGGCCATCTCACCTTTGCATAAATGTGTGTGACTCCACAGATGAAAGGCACATCATACTACAATGTCTAATGTGCCTTTGTAGTTGTTTTAAGATGATAGGATAACTTTTATTTTTTTGAGGATGATTTGCCTGCTATTTCTAGAAAGCTGAGAAACTTTGTTTCAGCTCTCTCACCTTATGAGAAGACTGCCTTGTCTCATAAAACTTGATTGCTCCTGAAGTATCTTTGTTGGTGGTTTCTTATTATTATTTACTTCAGGAATAATGATACTGAAGCAGACTATAATCAAAAGACAATTCTAATTTCTAATTTCTTTACTGCCCACAAGGGGCTACACAGAGAGGGGACAAACAAGGACAGACAAATGGATTAAGTCGATTATATCAACCCCAGTGCACAACTGGTACTTATTTAATCGACCCCGAAAGGATGAAAGGCAAAGTTGACCTCGACGGAATTTGAACCCAGAACGTAGCAGCAGATGAAATACCACTAAGCATTTTGCCCGGTGTGCTAACGTTTCTGCCAGCTTGCCTCAAAAGGCAATTCTAGCATGACCAACATGCCTTTATTTTTTCCTACATCTCAGAAGGTTTTCTCTTTTTAGATATCAGGGTATGATTAGAGGGACATTTTGGCTGCTATTTTTAATAGTCCAAATGACTATGTAGAATCTCTGTCATTTCTTTTTCTTTTCCTTTTTACTCAGGTCTAAGACAAACACTTGGTAGATTGCTATTGTTCCCCATTCAGAGAGGCCATGCAGTAAGCTAGTGAAATTTGAAACTCAGTGCAGTGGTGTTATAAATTAAATGCCATAAAACATACAACATCAAGCCCAAATCATCTCTACTGTCTCCACCAATTTCATCATCCATTTTGCCTTTTAAGAACTTATTAAGTTAGATTACAAGATATTGTGTGACACTTTTTTAAGTATTTAATCAGAGAGTAGAGGACATCACCTACAATATTTTTTGCTTTTGTTGTTTGTCATGGCCCCTGAAATTGTTGGTAGCAGGAGGAGAAGATGTAATCTTCAAATCTGAGACCCAGCTTGAAAGTCTGTGACAAAGTGGACTTTGTGAAAAGAACCTAAGAAGTAGGTGATGTTATTAAACTGGATGGTGAATTAACCCCCACCACCCATAGACCATGATAGTGTTAATCTTGGCAATAGATTAGCTCTTTCCACTAAGGACCAGGTGGTGGTCTTAATCTGAAAAGTGGATTAAGTTTAACAAACACTGACAAGATGGTGCTGTTAATCTGGGCAGTGGATCAAGTTTAACACACAACGACTAGGTGATGGTGTTAATCCAGGCAGTACATTAAATCTATCATCCAATAACCAGGTGTGAGTGTTAATCTGGGCAGTGTATTAAGTTTAATACCCAAGGATCAGGTGGTGGTATCAGTCTGAGCAGTGGATTAACTCAACCACCCAAGAACTTAGAACTTAAACAAGTGGAATAAATACCACCACAAAACGTCTTGTCTGATGCTCTAAGAATTCCATCAGTTTAAGGATATGGATGGCTGTTACACCATATTACTGAACTCCCAAAAAGATAAAGGGGTGAAGAGAGTTGGAGGAAATATCGCAAGGCATTTTATTCAGAACTCTAACAAGTTAGTCAATTAGTCACTTTAATTATGATAATAAAGTACTGAGCAGAATAGAAAGTAGAAATATATTGTAGTGCAGACCTGTTGAAACTTTGATAGCATTGGGAAATCTGAAAAAAAGGATAAAGATCCTTCCTGTGTCATCTAGATTCATAGGGCTGGTTTCCTAGTTTCCATGGCATATATATTATCCACAAGATAAGATGCTGATCCATTACTGCATTACTCATTTTTGCCAGCTGAGCAGACTGGAGCAATGTGAAATAAAGTGTTTTGCTCAAGAACACAATGCCCAGTACAAGAATCAAAACCGTAATCTTATGATCATCAATCCAACACCTTAACCACTAAGTCACATACCTCTACATTGGGAAATAGTTACTTTATTTATTGTTGCTGTTAAGGCAGTGAGGTGGCACAATTGCTACCATGCAACACAAAATGCTCAGCAGCATTTTTTCTAGTTTCACTTTTGAGTTCAAATTTCAGCAAGATTGATTTTGCCTTTGATCATTATTGATAAAATAGGCATGAGTTGAACACTGGGTTCAATGTAATTCACTTGTCTGCTTCCTTATAATTGTTAGCCTTGTGCCAAAATTTAAAACCCTTATTATTATTACTGTTATTAAGCTGCGAAAGATGGTTAGCACACCAGACAAAAATTTTGGCATCATTTTGTTTGTCTTTATGTTCTGAGTTCAAATTCTGTCATGGTCGATTTTGCCTTTCATCCTTTTAGGGTTGATTAAATAAGTACTAGTTGAACCCTAGGGTCAATGTAATTGACTAGAATCCTCCCACAAACTGCTGGCTATGAGCCAAAATTTGAAACCATTTCAAACCATTATTATGATGGTGAGCAGACAGAATTGTTAGTGTGTTAGACAAAATGCTTAGTGGCGTTTCTTTCAATTCTTTATGGTCTGAGTACAAATTTCCCTGAGGCTAAGTTTGCTTATTATCCTTTTAAGTTTGTTAAAATAAGTACCAGTGAAGAACTGGTGTTGATGTAACTGACTTCCCCTTTCTCCTTAAAATTACTGACTTTGTACCAAAATCAGTAAAAAATTATTATTAATTAACCCTTTAGCATTTAAACCAGCCATATCAGGCCAAAATATTCAGCCTATTTTTATGTTAAAACTAGCCAGATCCAACCTCTTACACCTACTCTTCAATTGAAATCTCAAAAATACAAGATAATGCATGATGAATTCCAAGTAGTGTAAATAAATAAGCATTACATCTGACAGAAAAATTTTAATGCTAAAGAGTTAAGGTAGTGAGCTGGCAGAATTATTAGCATATCAGACAAAATGGTAAATGGTACTTTTGAGTTCAAATTCTACTGAGGTTGACTTTGCCTTTCATGCTTTCAGGATTGATAAAATACAAAGTGGAATGGTTCTGTAGCACACCAACAGATGGCAACACACAATTGCATGCACAGACAGTGCTAGCAGTCACCTTCATGAGGCAGTATGCTGAATGACATCACTGTTTTTACTTCGTAAGTTGTGAAATTTGCGATCATGTGTATGCTGTGGTCTGCGATTTTGTCATGGACAGGAAGTTAGAACAAAGAGCCAATGTGAAATTTTGAGTTAAACTTGGCAAGTCTGCTACAGAGACATTGAGCATGCTTCGGTAAGCTTACGGCAATGAGGCAATGGGTCGTACACAATGATTCAAGTGACGCAGGTGCTGCAAAAGCAGAAAAATATCCCTGGAAGATGATGAGTGATCTGGAGGACCTGCCATGAGCATCATCCTTGAAAATGTGGTATTGTGCATGGAGAATTAGTCTCCCAGGGCCACACCACCAATTGAGAGTTCTACTTTGATGTTTTGAAGCATTTGATGGCGGACATTTGGTGAAAGCGATCGGATCAGTGGAGCATGAAGAACTGGATTCTTCACCAAACTCTCCTCACTCATGAGTTTCTCGCCAAAAACATGGTATTGCTTCTGGATTGGCTTATTCACCAGATTTAGCACCTTGCAGACTTCCATCTCTTCTACAAGATGAAATGCAGCTCAAAGGTCATCATTTTAACATCATTGTCAAGATCCAGAGCAAATTGCAGAAGCTCCTCAACTCATGGAAAATGACTCCCAGGCTAGACTCCAAAAGTGGTAGGTGTATTGCTGCATAAGGTGACTATTTTGAAGATGATGTTAGAACATAGGTAAATAAGTTATTTTTTTATTAAACATCACTAGTCCAGGAATCTTTTGATACCACCTTGTAAAGTAGCAGTCAATACTAGGGTTAGTAGTATAAACTTATACCTCTTACTCACAACTGCTGCCCTTGTGCAAAATTTTGAATCCATTATTTGTATCATTATTATTGGCATTATTATCATTATGATGTTGGTGGTGGTGATAACAATAATGATGTTCATTAATTATTAATGCACTAAGTAGCATATTTTAGATAATGGAAATATTGTACTGGACAGTATACTTTCAAATTAGTCTTGTCCACAGAGAAATACAGCTAACACTTATATATATAGTTACAACAGATATGGTCTTCGATAAATCAGCAACTCTGATTTGTATAAATAGTGTCTAACTGCTAGTCAAAAACTATTTATGTAAATCAGAATTGCTAATTTACAGAAGACTTATTTATAGTGATTACAAATACAGCTAAAAACTATATTTCGTATTATTAGAGAGATAAAGATGAGTGTGCAGCTTCTGAAGAAAATCTGATTAACTCTTATACATTGTGCTGAAATACATATTACTAGCAAAAGCTACAGAAGATCAGCAGCTCTTTCACTCAAAATGGGTCTGCTTCACCCACAACTCCTGTGTTCACCATTAGAATGTAAGGAAACAGATTAGATATGAAGGCAGTATGCCATATGTACAGACTGAACACCTTACTATTATTCACATCATTTCAGAGTGCGCAGTGTGGAGAGTATGGCCCATCTTCATCATCTGATCGGGTGACTTTCCCAGACAAATAAGTCATACTGGTCTTTCAATAGCTGAATATCTCATCTGCGCATTCTGTGACTACAGATAGTAACAGTAACCACTAATTAAACTGGCTGATCCTGGCCACTGACAGTTTGTTGACTGTTCATCTGCTTACCATCTTATGATATTCACCAATGACTGAATAAGTTTATCAGCCAAAATAGTTCACATCCATCATATTGTATCCCATGGTTTCCAATGGGACACTTGTCTGGTTGTTACCAGGTGTTAAGTCTTGCCAAAGGGTCACCTGTGACTTGTTCTGGGGCTGTTTATTCCTATATTTACAGCTGACCTCTATTTACACACTACTTAACTCATAGCTGGGAACCTGAAAGGTGCTACTACTCAAGGTCAGAGTAAATTAGGAAACAATAGTGACTAAGAGGTGGTTCCACACTCCTTGAAACCCCAGAACTCCTGAACCCAGAAGACGGACCTGTGGATTGCACCTCATAACTTGGCTGATTATCTGAGTCACAAAGATGATCTGGGGCTGATGCCACAACAACAACTTAACATTTCTTTGTAAAATTTGATAGAAAGACAAACTCATTGAGGCAATGTAGGATCTTCCATAAATCACACCATGGCAGCTCATAAAAGAATAGACATATTGGAGAATTGGAGTCATATTGGTTCAATAAAAAAAACAGGAGAGTCACAGCCGAAATACACTTGATTTTAAGTTTATCCAATCCAGATATACCTAGGGTTAAAAGACAGCAACAAATGGATAACAAATTATATCACTCTGAAATAATAAATCTTGTAGATTTGAGTTCAGGACCACAGCATGGCAACTTGGGCAAATGTCCTTTACTATAGCTTCAACTAGTCCTTTGCAAGTGAATTTGGTAGACAGAAACTGTGTAGAAGCCCAGATAATATATGTCAGTTGCTTGACCTTATCCAGTTGAGCATGTCTCTTGTTGGCTGACGATATGTGCATCTCTGACCATGAGCAGAAATAGTCGGGGAGGAATTCTTGGGGGTTTGAATAATTCACTTCTGGAAATGGGTGTTTTGTTTGTAGCGGTTATAGACTTTAGCAGCAGCAGCATGACATAATAGTTGTGTCAGCTGTCTTTTGTTTATAAATGTCTTACACTTTTTTTTATTGGTTAATTTTACTGTTCATACACCGATTCTAGTCTCCACGAAGATGTTCTTTTTAACGGAGAAAGGCAACTAGAATTGGGTATATAACAGCTATTTAAACCCGGATGTTTGGGAAATTATTTAGTGACACTTGGTTGCCACACAGGCCCTTGTCACTCAATTTGGAATTGCTATTTTGCATTGTTACTTCTTCATGACCTTATGTCATGCTATTCTCAAGAACTTTCAAGAACTAACTAAATAAATTTATCCTGTTGTCATTCTCGTGACAGATACTTTTTATAAAATGTTTACTTCATATATAATATATAATATGTACTACAATTTTTCCATCATGATTATGTTGTGATGAATTCACTGTTTATAGTTTTACTACTTTCTGTAAATAAACAACTGGTGTTAAACTCAGTCCATTCTTCCCTTTTGTATAATGTGTACAAACTCTCATCGTATGTTAATAAGGTTAATATGCATGCACCCCTATGGAGATATACTCAAGCTTTGTCAACATGAGAAAATACAGTCAACCCAGTATGATGAAACTAAATAACATTTTCAGAATAAACATGACTTCTTAAATTTACTTCCACAGGCATAGGAGTGGCTGTGTGGTAAGTAGCTTGATTACCAACCACATGGTTCCGGGTTCAGTCCAACTGCGTGGCACCATGGGCAAGTGTCTTCTACTATAGACTCAGGCCAACCAAAGCCTTGTGAGTGGATTTGGTAGACGGAAACTGAAAGCCTATCGTATATATGTATATATATATGTGCATGTGTGTGTGTGTGTGTGTGTGTGTGTGTGTGTGTGTGAGTCTGTCCCCCCAATATCGCTTGACAACCGATGCTGATGTGTTTACATCACCGTAACCTAGCACTTCGGCAAAAGAGACCGATAGAATAAGTACTAGGCTTACAAAGAATAAGTCCTGGGGTCGATTTGCTCGACTAAAGGCGGTGTTCCAGCATGGCCACAGTCAAATGACTGAAACAATAAAAGAGTAAAAGAGTAAGATATTTTCATCTTGCTATCGAACACACTTTCTTATCTTATTTAAGCTGTCATATAACTGTGCTAGTGAAATGTCTGTTTTCTTCAACATACATTCTGAATGTGGCTAAGAGTGTATATTACATATATGCATTCTGCATACACCTCAAAACTCCTTCTCGCAAATAGGTCATTAAGACATACGACTTTTAACTATATGTATAGGAAGGGCATCCAGCTGTAGAAACTCTGCCAAATTAGATTGGAACCTGGTGTAGCCATCCGGTTGCACCAGTCCTCAGTCAAATCGTCCAACTCATGCTAGCATGGAAAGCGGACATTAAACGATGATGATGATGATGATGATTATATGTATATATAATTATACTCAAATCTATATGACTGACCATAACCTGTAACCTGTCAAAACGCAGCCAAACCTAATGTTTATAACTGATGACATATATACCTACAACAGTAAACAATTATAGTTGGTGACAACCTGACATTCAGAGTAGTTGTATTTTCAACATCCTTAAACAACCCTTCTGCAGGGACTTTTTGAGTGGGATGGGCTACTCAACCTGAAGAAAGTTCTAACTGGGCCCCACCTGCAAGGTCATGCGCTGTTTATCTTGATATGGGGTCACAATGTTGTGCATGTGTCTGGTTTATCCTTATCAGATAGGAAGTCATGATGAGTCTATCTGGCTTCGAATATTTGTACCCCAGTATCACTTTGAGGGCAGGCTTTGCTCTCTCACTCAATAATAATAAATAAAAATGTTCTGGGATTGATTTTTTAACTAAAACCCTTTAAGTTGATACGCTAACATGGCTGCAGTGCAATGACTGAATGAATGAAATTTAAAAAATAAAACGTTAATACTTAAATATGTGATTAAACTCAAATGAAATATAATATGATAACATTTAACATACCTGGCTTTTCAGTTGTAATAGCATCTTCTAATTTGTCTTCATACTCTTTGGCTATTTGAATCATTTTAGCCTGAAATTGCAATGAAAATTAATTACTACTGTTCCTTGGATTTTATGGTGGATTAGTTTTGTGACTCACTATGCAAACTGAAATTATGTAGATCAACATATATATATGTGTGTGTGTGTGTGTGAGTCAACTGATAGTGCTTTGCCAATGGCTAAAAGTTGTTTGACACTTATTTCTAGCAATGCTGGTGCTGACTTGCACCCTGAGTCACTTTAATGATGACTATACTTCTGCCTTTTGGTTTTAAATTGCGATTGACCACTTTAATAATTTACATGTATATACCAGTTGCGTAGATAACCGGTCCTAAATTCTCTGTGTTCCACTGGTACACGTCTTGCTTTCTGTTGTTTTTCTAATCTTTTAGGATTGCCCTCTTAGCAATACACATCATTTGTGTTCTTTTGGCCTTGAGGTTGTATTCTGCTTGTTTCTTATCTATTTCACGTTTGTCTGTCATCCATCATCTTAAATTACATTTATTCACTTTCCTATGTTAACTTCTGTAGTGCTTGTTATCCAATGAGAGAAACAAATGGAAAACAGGACAAGTAACACAAAGAACAATCCTTCATCAGTTGTCAGCTGTCCATCTACTCTTCATTTCGAGCACTTTATGACAATATGAGTCTTCGAAGGCAGTTGCTCCCACAAAAGCCAAAATAGAATTTGGGATTTATGGAGGGTCAAAGTTGGTAACAAAAACAGTGGAGATATAAAAGGAAATCCAATGAAAACAAACAAGGAGGGTCGTTAGACCAGATGAAGGTAGAATAGCAAGTGCTGGAGAAATATTTTTTTTGACAAGAGAAAGGATAGAAGAGAGAGATATATAGGATACGTACAGTCTTTACGACAGCCCTAAAGGAAAAGAAAGATTATTAAATGAGGAAAAGAAAGGTGGGCGATGGTCACGTGTAAGCAACAAGAAGGAGTAAAGGAAAAAGAGGGAGAGAGAGAGAGAGAGAGACAGACAGAAAATGGTGAAGAGGAGAAAAAAGGAATTAGAGAAAGGATGAGAGAGAAAATGATAGGGGAAGAGAACAGTATAGAGTAGAGTTGCATCAAAAATATGAAGATAAACTTACTTGGAAATGGATGCATGGTGTTCAATCAGATAGTAATATAAATAATATATATATATATATATATATATATATATATATA
>NC_068984.1:107259306-107260589 GCF_001194135.2 Octopus bimaculoides | reverse complement strand
AATATATATATATATATATATATATATATATATTTATATATATATATATATATATACATATATATATATATATGCATATATATATATATGCATATATATACATATGCATATATATACATATATATACATATATGCATATATACATACATATATATATATATGCATATATACATACATATATATATATATATATGCATATATACATACATATATATATATGCATATATATATACATATGTATATATGCATATATACATACATATATATATATGCATATATACATATATATATATGCATATATATACATATCTATATGCATATATATACATATACATATCTATATATATGCATATATATATATATATATATACATACATATATATATACATACATACATATATATATACATATATATATATACATATACATATATATATACACCCACACACATACACATATACATATAGTGTAGGTATCAATTAGAGGGGTTTAATACCTCTAAGGGATAATTAAATCCAGAGTCGCTCCTGGCTATTAGCTGGGTAGGTACAGTCTTTTGTAAGGTTGTGCGGTAACAGGTGGTTCGGTAGGTAAACCGGAGTTTAGGTCATATAGGACAAGAAAATGGATATAATAACAAAGGGGAATTCGTAGTTTTCGCTGGTATGTCTGTAATTAAATAGATATCAAAGAAGGAAGTAGCAGAGGTGAGGGTAGTTCTGCTTCTCCCTTCTTTGTTATTCTATTTGGAGTTTCCCATTGTTATTATATCCATTTTCTTCTCCTATATATATATATGGTACAGGACGTCACAAACCATAAACAACATGAAATACGATTAGAAATGAGTTCAATATGCAAACAACAAGAGAAACAAATGGAAAACAGGACAAATAACTAAAAGAATGATCTTTGACCAGTTGTCAGCTGTCCATCTACTCCTCATTCCAAGCAATGAACAACAATATGAGTCGTCGAAGTCCTGTTTTTGCTACCAAATTTGACCCTCCATAAATCCCAAATTTTATTTTGGCTTTTGTGGGAGCAACTGCCTTCAAAGACCCATATTGTTGTTTAATGCTCGAAATGAGGAGCAGATGGACAGCCGACAAATGATGAAGGTTTATTCTTTATGTTATTTGTCCTGTTTTCCATTTGTTTCTCTTGTTTGTGTATTCAATTCATTTGTTTTCGTATTTCATGTTGTTTACGGCTTGTGATATCCTGTACCCATAGTACACATATATGCATATATATATATATATGTAAGTATATATATATAT
>NC_068984.1:107256117-107258066 GCF_001194135.2 Octopus bimaculoides | reverse complement strand
TATATATATATATATATGTCAACAAAATAGGAAAATAGATTTTTTGGTATTTTCCATATTTCTGTTTTGTTTATTCAACAACTCTCCAAATAATATTTCCATACTCTTCAATTTTAATGTGTTTTGATTTACATACAACAGTAATAATGGATACATATTGATTGTAACAATGGAATAAGCAGATGTGCTTCAAGAGGAAACAGCTGGGATTTAACTTAACAACGTATATTAAATATATATATACATATATAAAATCATGACAGACAAATAGTTTGATGAAACTTTATTTAACAGTCTTCATAAATTTTGTCACTAAATACTTTTATTTAGTTTTAGTTTGTTATTATTATCATTATATTGTTTTTTCTATGTTTATGATCTTTTATTTTCTAGATTTTTAGTAATAAATACATCTCTTTTCTTTTATTGTACTACTAATATCTATTAGTTACTATTTACTTATATAACTAAAATTTCCTTCCATTTATTAGAAAATCCTCTTTTAAATTTACATCAATTTTATTATTTATTGTCTTCTAAAATCTTCTAAAATCTACCATTTGAAAAAGACTTTCTTTCACCTGAGGATGTAGCATAATTTCTGCATTATTTTGAAGGATTTTTGTATTTTGCATTAATACAAGCATGTAAGTTATTTATTTATTATTAAATATAATAATATAAATTATTTACATGTTTTTCAGTTATGAAACAATTTGTTGTGATATTAGAATTTTCTTATTGTTAAATAAAATTTCATCATACAATTTCTCTGTCATTTATGACTTTATACACACTCCTTATCATTTTCTCTTGTATCATACTATATATTGCATATGTTTTGTAGAATGATACACTGAGCTTTTTTTTTATGAGAACTACCAAATTAATTGCATCCATATATCGACTTAAATATATATATATATATATTTATATATATATATATATATATACAAATATACAGAATGCGATGGGTAAATTGTCACCATTTTGGTTTCAATTTCTCGCATGCGCATTGATTGTTTTTGATTTTGTTGACTACACAATATAGTAGGGTCAGTTGGGCACCATCTATGAGAAGAACAACACCACAACACAATTCACTCTGTCAGAAATTTGGAAATGACATGGCATACTGCTTGGAATTTGCACTAGAAGCACCAATGTGAACATTTCAGAGTGTTTGGGTGTCAATCTGAGGACTGTATAGAGGATTCAGAAAAAGCTGCATGAGTCTAATGGTGATTATGAAAGTATGGCAGCTTGGGAAACTCACTCTGACGATTCTGATAAGAAAAGAAGTGAATTTGTTGGTGAGATCCAGGCCACGATTGAGAACAAACCCTCCAAGTCAATGAGGTACATTGTCAGGGACATGGGCATGCATGAGTTTCTTATCAGGCAGGTAGTGCATGAAGACATTTGGTATTCCTCATACAATTTTTACCCCAAGCCATCAAAGACAAGATGAAAGAACTCATTATGAAGCTTTTGAACAAACTCAATGTATATATATATATATATACACACACACACACACACACACACACACACACACACACACACACACACACACATATGCTGAGACCTTTGTCATTATGCCATGCTTTAGAAAACCCATCATGCCAAGTAGAATCGTAGTGGTAACAGATACTGGTGTTACACAAATGTGTTGGTGGCATGTAAAAACAACCATTACACTCCTGGAGTGGTTGGTGTTAGGAAGGGCATCCAGTCGTAGAAACCATGCCAAACCAGACTGGTGCAGCCTTCCAGCTTGTCAGCCCTGGTCAAACCGTCCAGCCCATGCCAGCATAGACAATGAACATTAAATGATGATGATGACGATGATGATACACACACAAACACACACACATATATATATATATATACACACACACACATATATATGTATATATATATATATATATATATATATATATATATAT
>NC_068984.1:107248679-107256107 GCF_001194135.2 Octopus bimaculoides | reverse complement strand
ATATATATATATATATATATATATATATATATATATATATATACACACACACACACATACACACTCACAAAATTATATATATATGCATACATACACACACAAAATCATATATACTGGATCATCCCATAAATAATGTGGTTTTTTAAATAGCATGAACTAAAATTCAGAGGGGAATGGGATAAACTGCCTGCATCAACTTTCAATAAAAGCAGGTAGTAATTTTACCTTGTGCTTATTCTTAGTACAAACTGTGAAGAGTGCAGTTCGATTTTAACAGTTATTTTTTCAAAGCTATAATGGAAGTGACACAGGAACATATGCGGCATATTTTGCTTTGTGAGTTCGATAAAGAAATTACACAATGGTAAGTGTGAGGAATATTAATGCAGTATATGAGGATCAGACAATATGCATAAGCCAGTGTCAATGGTGGTTCCAGAAATTCCGAGCCAGAAACTACAGTGTAGATGAGCCTCATCCTGGAAGATCTGTAGAGCTTGATGGGGATGTCCTGCAAACCCTGGTGGAACAAAATCCTACTGTAACTGTTAAGGAACTAGCAGAATAGCTTGGATTTGGTCATTCAACCATTCATCAACACCTGTGTGCCATCAGGAAAGTCAGCAATTTAGATCAATGGGTTCCTCACATACTTTCTGAGTCTAATCATGCACAGAGAGTAAATGTGTGCCCAAAGACAGTGGGTAAGAAAAGGAGAAATATCAGCACCCCAAGCTAAAGAAGGTCTTCACCCATGTATAGTGTTGTTATCTGTTTGGTGGGACATGAAAGATTTAGTCCACTTTGGACTTTTAAACCCAAACCAAATGATAACAAAGGAGTTCTACTGTGAACAGCTTTGGTTTCAAGACAAAAGGTGTTCTTCCATCAGGATAATGCTTGGCCATGTAGAGTGAGGATGACATTCCAAAGGCTGGAGCAGTTTCAATGGGAAACGATGCCCACCCACCATATTCACCAGACATTGCCCCATCTTAATATCATTTATTCTGCAGTCTTCAAAATTATGAATTCTGTAGACGAAGTCAGAACAGTAGTGGAGGAGTATTTTTACTCACGCACAAGTGAATTTTCGAAGAGGAGCCTTGCAAGATTACCAGATAGATGGAAGAGCATTGTAGAAAATGAAGGAGAGTATATTTTAGATTAAAAAAGAACTTTGCTTATCTTAATTTTGAAAAATAAAAGAAGTATAAAAAAATTACATAATTAATAGGATGATCCAATTTATGTATACACACAGACACACACACAAAAGAACTTGTAATATTGGGCTTTACCTTCCATCCAAAATAATAGAGTTTTTTTCCATTGTTTCCATTATACTACTATGTTTGATGTATGTTTTAAAGTTATTGAAAATTTAGTAATTATATACACTCTGATATTTTTCTTCATTTCATTTAAATGTTCTAAGACTTTCTGTAATAATATTAAACTGTTTTTCAGTTTCTCTTGAACTCTTTTTATTTTGCAATTGATTTAATATTTCCAGAGAAACTGACATTTTTCACAGTTGGGATTATACTATTCTATCTTTAAAATATTTACTAAAATGCAAAAAAAAAATATGATGACCAACTTATGTGTTAGACTTGAACATGGTCTACTTCCATTACTGAAGCATTGAAATGAAGGTAAAAATGAAACTCTAAATTGGTAACGACAAAGAAGAAGAAGAAGTAGTAGTAGTAGTAGTAGTAGTAGTAGTAGTAGTAGTAGTAGTAGTAGCAGCAGCAGTAGCAGTAGTAGTAGTAGAAGCAGCAGCATCAGTAGTGGAAGCAGCAGCAGCAGCAATAGTAGTAGTAGTCCTTTGTCTTCATTGGTGCTGACAGCAGTGGCATCATCATCATCATCATCATCATCATCATCATTTAGTGTCTGCTTTCCATGCTGGCATGGGTTAGATGGTTTGACTGGGGCTTGTAAACCAGAGAGCTGTACCAGGTTCCAGTCTTATTTGGCTTGGTTTCTTGAGTTGGACACCTTTCCTAATGCCAACCACTAGTGGGTGCCTTCCTAATGCCAACCAGTAGTGGGAGCCTTTTATGTGTCACCAGCACAGGTGCCTTTTACATGTTACTAGCACTGGCCACAACTAACCTTAACCCTAACCCTAACTATGATTTCACTTGGCTCAACAAGTCTTCTCAAGCACAGCAAATCACCAAAGGTCTCAATCACTTATCATTTTCCTTGTGAGACCCAACTTTCAAAACTCATGCTTCACCACCTCGTCCCATGTCTTCCTGGGTCTCTTCCGAAGGGTTCTTTTCACAAAAAAAAATATAATAAAATTTGATCAAAACCAGAATCACACTAAAGTGAATCTTTACAAAACAAGGGCCATATAAATCAAGGGTCAATTGTAAATGGTACCTTTCACCACAAATAATATTCTTATGCTTCAAGGCAGCAAATTGGCAGAATTGTTAGCATGTCAGGCAAAATACTTTGCAGCATTTTGTCCATCCTTATGTCCTGAGTTCAAATTCTGTTGTGGTTGATTTTACCCTTCATCCTTTTGGGGGTCGATAAAATAAGTACCAGCAGAAGACTGGGGTTGATATAACCGATTAACTCCAACCCCTGAAATTCCTGTTCTTGTGCCAAAATTTGAAATCAATATTCTTTTGTTTCTTGCTTTTCTGTCTTTTATTCAAAAGACAGAAAAACTTTTAAAAATTAAAACTAATTAACAATTATACAGAAACAAATCTCTTTCAGTTTGGGTGACTGAGATAATAACAGTCAGATAATTTAAGATCACAATTCAATCCATGTGACATGATTTAAGCCCTCATCATTGATCTAGAAACCATGTACCTATACCACTCAGAAATATTATTTAAAATTTGATTAGTGATATAATTGTCCTGTGAGGATTATATATATTTTAAAGTCAGTAATTATGAGTGCAATGGAATTTTTTTGTATGTGAGAAACAAGGAATAAATAATTTATATTCCTCAATCAATAAATGACTTTTTATCTCCTTGCCTTTAAGATACAGGAATTAATGAGAAAATAATTATTTTGTGAGTTACTGGAAAATGTCAAATTAAAATTTAGCAAAATTCTGAGATTAGCCTTGTCTCTTATTTAACAGAAAAACACTCAAGGCTTTGAAACAAATTTGGCTGGTTTATTAGCAAACGTAATAATAGGATTGAATTTATAACTTTTGGCAATTTAGGGAAGTAATTGTAATATATAGTGTGAGCCAAATTATCATAATTGTAGGACAACATTAGTCTTCTGTTCTTTACAGTGAATTAAGGTGTGATAGTGGAAGACTCCTAGATGGAGGAAATGAATATACGGACAATAAAACAATCATTAATGTTGAGATGAGCATTTCTATAATCAAACAGCCACAGGAATTCAGAACATACGTTAGCAGAAAGCACATGTGAATCCTATCTAAAGAAACAGTAGCTTCTAATTTGCCTCCTAGAAATGAGATGCAGGCAGGCAAATTTGACATAAGCCTATATACAATGACTAATAATGAAAGTTATATCTCATTAATGAAGAAGCAGCAAATTCTCTCTTCTACCATAATTTCTTCACTTATCCTTTCTCACCAAAGCTGACAATCTTAAGGTGACAATGAAATACATTTTAAAATATTTGAGTACCACATTATATCACTATAAGACAGAGCTTTACTGAAGAGTTTCTGTAACATGTTACATGAGAACATCTTATTAAGCATCTGTTGCTCACCAACTTTTCCTTCTAGAAGTCAAAGGACATTGGGATAGGCCTTCAATGTCTCTCAGTGAAGCATAGCCAATTCTGAGAGAGTGAAATTGAGAGAAACAGAGAAAAATAGACCCCAGTACTTGGCACATGGCCTAGTGGTTAGGGTGTTGCATACATGTTCTTTTGATCATGGTTTCAAATCTCAGACCCAGTGGTGTGTTGTGCTTTTGAGCAAAACACTTTGTTTTTATGTTGCTCCAGTTCACTCAGATGTAAACGACCAACCCTCTGATGGACTTGTGTCCTGCTTGACAAGAACATGAGCTCAGTATGCCAGAGAAAGAGGTCATAGGACTTGAGACAGTATTTACCTAGTTGCTACTTTATTTATGCTTAAGTGAGTTTATATGTCACTGTACACCACTATAAAAAGTAGCATGCCCCAGTGGTAAGGGTGTTGAACCTACAATCATAAGGCCATGGGTTAAATTCCTGAACTGGGTGGTATGTTATGTTCTTGAACATAACTTGCACATATGCAAAGACACACACACACACACAGATATACATATATACATCAGTTTCCGTCTACCAAATCCATTCACAAGGCCTTGGTTGGCCAGGAGCTATAGTAGAAGACACTTGCTCAAGATATCATGCAGTGGGACTGAACCTGTAACCATGTGATTGGGAAGTAAACTGCTTACCAGACAACAATGCCACAATGTTTTGAATTAATCAGGCATTATCGCGTAGCTTCAGTATTTTGATGATGTGATGGTACATTTTTAGAATGACATTGTAAGGTAGGAGTGAAAGGCTGGATCTGGCCAGTTTAAACATAAAACAGGTGGAATATTTGAGCTGGTTATGGCTGGTTTTAATACTAAATTGTTAAGCTTTGCGACTCTACCAAGATAAGATTTAGTGTTTTATAAAACCATTCACTTACTTTGAGTGGCTTCAGGTATTCAATTTCCGCTATTAATTTATCAAAAGCCACTTCATATTGATTTTTTATACGCAACAGCAATGGTTTATATGTTACAAATTTCTCAATCAAATAGTCAAAGACTCTCTGGTGAATCTGTAAACAGAAAGATAAAAACTGAAGTTAATATTCTTTAATTCTTTTATTTGTTTTAGTTGTTAGGTTGTAGTATTAAGCTAAAACCTTGTAGGGTTTTAGCTTGATGAATAGACACCAGTACTCATTTTGTCTTAAAGCCTTGTATTTATTGTCAGTCTGTCTTGCTGAGCAGCTAAGTTACTGGAATGTAAACAAAACAACACTGATTGTCAAGCAGTGATATTATGCTCAGGTCATATAAATATAAAAAGTGGATTTGGTAGACGGAAACTGAAAGAAGCCCATTGTATATAAATATATATGTGTATTTGTGTGTGTGTTTGTCCCCTACCCCTATCACTTGACAACTGATGTTGGTACGTTTACGTACCTGTAACTTACCAGTCCGGTGGAAGAGACTGATAGAATAAGTACCATGCTTATAAAGAATAAGCTGATTTCTTTGACTAAAAAGGCAGTGCTCCAGCATGACCACAAGCAAATGATTGAAACAAGTAAAAGAAAAGAAGAATATATATATATATATGTATGTATATATATATATATATATATATATATATATATATATATATATATATACAAATATACTAGCTGGCACACCCGATAATTCCTGGGAAAGTGAGGCTTATCCCCTGGTTCCGTTCCCATAATTGTTTTGCTAATCCAATAACAACAATACAAAATATGTAGCCCTTAAAATGGGTTTTTTTTTGCATTTACAGAGAACAGCAAACTGTCTTACATAGGATCTTGTTTTCAGGAATTCCTAATAAGTTATGAATACCCAAATTATGAAGTCAGTTATGTAATAACATGAAATTAGTTACCCAATAGTAAGAATTCAAATAAAGTAGTCCCGAAAAGGGCTTTAATGCATTCCCAGAGTATATAGAACTTAGGAGGAAATACCAGTAAGGTATGCATACTAAAATCATGAAGCATGTTATGTAATAACAGGCTAATCAGATATGAAATAATAACAATTTAAAGTAAATAACTCTCAAAGGGCTTTTGTGCACCAGTGTTGGTATATTTGTGAATAAGTCACTAACCAAAATAAGTGGCTCTATTGTTTAGGAAAATACTATTTACTTTTTTAAGGGTTGGACTGGATAAATTGCGAAAATAACTCTAACAATTCAAATACTAAGAAATAAGCATACTCAATTTGATTTATACCAAATGATTTAGGAAATTGAATGGGTTATTTCCCTAGGCTGCTAAAATGAAATATATTAGATATATATAAGGATCCATTCCAGGGGCCCTATTATCGATGTTTTTTCAACAATTTGAGTATGCCATGAGGTTTCCAGACATGAATTCTACTCACATATCAAGTTTCATCAAAATCGATAAAGCGATGTAGCTAACAATTCCACAGACAGAATTTGCCCAATATGTAGTAGATATAATATAATATGTATATAGTATATAGCATATATGTGTGTATGTATATATATAACCCATGCCAGCATGGAACATTAATGTTAAATGATGATGATGTTACACACACATACACACACACATGTATATAGATGTGCTTAAAGTTATATATAATGTGCACATTAAGTTACATGTGTGTGTATGAATACAACAGGCTTCTTTTCAGCTTCTGTCAACCAAATCCACTTACTATAGTCCCAGCAAGAAAAATTTACAAGGAAGTTGGGAGGCAGGGTGGGAGGGAATGTCATATGATCTGAGTGTTATGCAAATACAATATATCATAGGAGAAAAACAATGGGTTTTGCTGAAAGACAGATGATTAAAGAAAGTAACAAAGACTGTGATCCAAGCTGTACAAGAAGAAGTAATTAAAACATACCCTATAAAAATGGAAATAGATAGAAAGTTGAACAAGATAATTAATGTTGGATGTCTACCAAAATAGATATGATGATAGTGGGTAGAGAGAACAAGAAGACATACAATAAAGAAAGAAAACATGTGAACTATGAAAGGAAACCTGAAGTCAAAGTGGGTGGAAAGTCATATCAGTGACAGGCAGAATCTGTTACTAAAATGAATGATTATGATCTTGTAGGATTTCTCAGCACAAACTGAAGGTATGATAGAAGTTACCATATAGAATCCTAACAGAGAATAAAAAAATATAAACAGAAAAATAAATGACAGGTTTTTTAAAGCTTTATGGTAGTAGAGTTGAAGTGAAAGAAATATGGAATAATGATTTCAAATTTTGGCACAGGACCAGATATTTTGAGGAAGAGAGTAAGTCTCAATTACATCAACCCCATTGCTCAATTGGTACATATTTTATTAATCCTGAAATGATGAGAGGCAAAGCTGACCTCGGTGGGATTTGAACTCAGAATGTAAAGAAGGATGAAATGTCGTTAAGCATTTTGTCCGGTGTGATAATGATTCTGTCATCTTGCTACCTTGAGAAATATAGAAATTGATTTCAAAATTTGGCACAAAGCGAGCAATTTCAGGGTAGGGGGTAAGTTGATTACATCAACCCCAATGCTCAACTGGTACTTATTTTATTGACTCCAACAAAAGGATGAAAGGGAAAGCTGACCCTGGCAGCATTTGAACTCAAAACATAAAAATGGATGAAATGTTGCTAAATATTTTGTCTG
>NC_068984.1:107228679-107243679 GCF_001194135.2 Octopus bimaculoides | reverse complement strand
AGTGGATATGGTAGATGGAAACTGAAAGAAGCCCATTGTTTCTGTACGCTTGTAATTGTATACACACACACACACACACGCACGCACACACACACATATATATTCATTCATACAAACATATATAAATATATGTGTATGTATGCATATATGTGTCTGCATGAAGTGAGGTGTATGTGGTGCATGTGTGTGTGTGTGTGCATGTGTGTCTCCTTGTCTTGACAGTGTGTGATAGTAGTAAACAAGTGTTACCATCATGCAAGTGGTGTTGTTCATTTCTAATCTTTCATGGTAACTGATGAAGGTTGGTGACAGAAAGGGCATCCAGCCATAGAAACTTCACCTAACAAATTCCAATTGACCCGTACAAACAGAAAAAAAGTGGATAGTAACACAATGATAATGATGATGACTTTCCTATAAACAACATATAAAAATGATTGATTTGCTAAATACTTCTTATAATGACAGACTTAAAAAGTATTTAACAATAAACCCTCTCAGACCCTTGAATACTAATTAAGGGACAACAAAAATCAGTTTTAACCTCCCAACTTTCACTGTTGTTGCTGTTTAACTAAATGAGCAAATCTATTGTATAGCAGCTGTAATTATCCGGTCTATTTTTCAGACATGGCGAAAATAGATCTAGATTATTCTATGTCTTTCTTATCAGAATACTTTGAAGTGTGATTTGAAGGCAATTTGGCTGCTATCTTTAGCAGATCAAGCAATCATTTAGAGACTATTTCCACACACATAACTATTTACCTTTTCTAAGTTCAACATGCAGAAAAGTCCTAACTCTCTCATAATGTGTAACACAGCAACTCCCTCATACTGTGCACATGTAGACATCATAATCCCAACATTTCAAAAAACACATCAACTCATATAGAATTAACCCTTTAACATTCAAACTGGCCATGTACGGCCAAAATATTTTACCTGTTTTAGACCTTTGGAAATATGCTGTGCATGAGAAGAACCGGCAATCCAAGTGAGACCAAAATCCAAGGCCTCTGCCAGGGATGTAGCCAGCCCACTTATGCGTACCTTTCCTTCATTGGACACTAAACCCTGCTTGCGAAGACCTGTTGAAATTGAACTAAATTCGACGACTGGCCCCCATGCCAACGTCTCCTTCCTTGGACACTAAACTTGGCTTGCGAAGACCTGTTGGGGCAAGCGAAAGCGAAATCGTGATGGCACCTGTACTAGTGAAATGCTAAGTGCACTTTTCCAGCGTCGCCTTCCTGGCATGTGAAAAGTAATTCGAGTGAGATCGTTGCCAGTGCCGTAGAACTGGCTCCTGTGCAGGTGGCACGTAAAATACACCATTTTGAGCGTGGCCGTTGCCAGTACCTCCTGATTGGCCTTCGTGCTGGTGGCACGTAAAAGCACCCACTACACTCTCGGAGCGGTTGGTGTTAGGAAGGGCATCCAGCTGTAGAAACTCTGCCAAATCAGATTGGAGCCTGGTGCAGCCTTCTGGTTCGCCAGTCCTCAGTCAAATCGTCCAACTCATGCTAGCATGGAAAGCGGACATTAAACGATGATGATGATGATGATCATCATCATCAAACTGGTCAGATCTGGCCTTTTACACCTACCCTACAGTGTGATTTTAAAATAAATAATCACAGCATCAAAATCTCCAAGTTATGAAATAATGCATGATTAATTCAAAATGATATGAATACTTAAGCATTTCATTTGACACAGTAATCTGAATGCCAAAGGGTTAAGATAGCCCTAGTGTTAAAGATTTCACAAAACCTTCAAAAAATACATAAAACTGGGTCTGTTATATGTTCTCTAGACCTACAGGAAAGCATTAACTTATCATTACAATTTAATAAATTGTTGTTGTTTTAATATCCACTTTCCCATGCTTTCATGGGCCAAATAGGATTTTTCAACAGCCATATACCCTTCTTGTTATCAAACCCTCACATGTTTCCAATGCTTGAACATGCTTTCATAGTAAATTGGATACTCCTTGTATGATGGTGAAGCTTATTTACAACTATCATGCAATGTTGGGATATAGCGACACAGATACACTCACATACACTTGACGGCCTTCTTTCAGTTTCTCTCTACCAAATTCACTCACAAGGTTTGGTTAGCATGGAATTGGACTGAACCTGAAATCATATAGTTGGAAAGCAAACTTTTCTTAATTACACAGCCAAGACACATAAAAGTTTGTCGCACAGGTGTTGTTGTTGTCGGTTTGTGGTGATGACTGGTTGAGTTGATGACCGAAAATATGTTTCTTGCACTGAAGAACATCTATGAATATTTAACAGAAGATTTTATCAACATACAGAAAGGCAAAATACATTGGCTTTTTACAGATAATAGCAGCAATAATAAAATTCTGTTTGGAGTTTTTAGCATCTTGTTGTTGGCACTCCATCACTTACGACGTCGAGCGTTCCAGTTGATCCGATCAACGGAACAGCCTGCTCGTGAAATTAACGTGCAAGTGGCTGAGCACTCCACAGACACGTGTACCCTTAGCGTAGTTCTCGGGGATATTCAGCGTGACACAGTGTGACAAGGCTGACCCTTTGAATTACAGGCACAACAGAAACAGGAAGTAAGAATGAGAGAAAGTTGTGGTGAAAGAGTACAGCAGGGTTCACCACCATCCCCTGCCGGAGCCTCGTGGAGCTTTTGGTGTTTTCGCTCAATAAACACACACAACGCCCGGACTGGGAATTGAAACCGCGAGTCTGCTGCCCTAACCACTGGGCCATTGCGCCTCCACTTTTTTAGCATCTTATGGATACAGCAACATGCAGATTGCACAACATAACTGGAAACAATTGTGCAATATTTGTGGCAGTGGAGGTTCCTGTCATTTATCTGCACTATCTGTCTTAGATCCCTTCCTGGGTTGTCTGTCTGGTAATAATGTGCACCACATGATTTTTATAGGGTACTGGAAGTCATATTCTAGAATGTTCAAGAAAACCTGTTCATGCCATCACTTTACACTGATTAGTTGGATAATAGACTGATCACATGAAATTATGGTGATTTGCTCTGACCACGTATCCAGGGATTTGGTTTTGAATCACTACTACAAGTTTTTAATATGCAATACTCCCTCTGCTTATATACCCTGTAGTTACATATCTATAGTTAAGTGTTCTGGGTTAACAAAAATGCTAAGAGTCTTAATTATTGCAACACTGGCGATTAGGTCTTCAAATTGTGTTTGTGTTCCAATTTTGCTCATTAATTTCACTACAAGGGTTTCTTTACCCGTAACAAAAAGACTTGCAAATCAATAAATAAATAAAAGTAGCAGGGGGACAACAAAAACTGTTTTCTTCAGAAGCAAAATATAAAGAAAACCTTGTAAGTGAGAGGCATAAATTGTCACAAACAACTATTATTTCCTTAGGTCAAATGAAAATTGGTAACAACAAATAAAAGTTTTGGAGAGAGAAATCACCTTCAGTGCAGATGGAATTGGCAGCTGATGCAAACTGTTGCGAATTCGGTAATACACATATAATTTATCACTGTATGTTTGTGATTTGTAAAAACTGTGACTCTGGCTGGAGTGGTTACTAGAAGAAAAAAAAAAAAAAAAAAAAAAAAAAAATAGTAATTAGTTTTACAAATAATTAATTGCAGTCTTCTTTAAAGAAATAGTCAACAGGCACTGGTTCCAAGAAAGAATGGAAAAGTAAAAAATTTAATTCATACTTTTTATTTAATGTTTGTGTTTTCTTTCTCTTAGTTCTCTGGTGTCCCAAATATTTCCAGCATATCATCATGAAGTGCGTGCGTGTGGGCACCTCAATAAATTTCTTCCGACAAGTGGATGTAAAATGATTATGATGATTTACTTTTGGTAAATTTTTACTATTAAATCAGTCTCACTTTGAAGACGAAATGTATCTTTGCTACAGTTGTTCGACGTGTTTTGAATGAATCTGACCATCAAAACTGTTGGAAATCACTGGTTTGTTTTAGGTGAACCCCAAACTAGCAGGTGAGACGGACATAACAGTAAAAGATTACCAAGGGTTGTAACAGGATATGAGCCTCCTGCCTTTCTGTCAACAACCAGACAATATTTATATTCTACAAGATGTGAGGTCGCCTTTGAAATCTGAACTGAAAACCAATAACTGATGAACTATAAGCTGAATGAAATCCAGGATGAAAAAGAAATAAATCACTAGTATATATCGATAAATCAATAATTTCCCCCGCATGCACCAATCTGAGGCGTTACAATTGTGTATGAAATCGATATTTTTTAGTATCGTTATTGTTGTTTTTGTTTATTATCGTTCGTAAGAAAAATCACAACGATAGCAACCAGAACACCAGTTACATTAACCATGTACTTAATTACACAAAAGGTTGTTAAGTAGAAATCGAATAAAGTTCGATAAGGTAATCAAGTGGAAAAAAAAACAATTTTACAATAAAATAGCTCTGTATTGCCATAATTGTGTATGGGGAATTTGAACTAGATTAATAAAAAACAAAAACATGCCAACAAACATTAATCAATTTACCTGGTGATAGAAGGAAAATGGACAACAGTTTTATCGAAAGACATGCTTCAGTTTTCTAAATTAACGTATATAACATGATGAAAATTGCTGCGATAGGGTTACCATAGTTAGTTGTCATAGAAACAGACTGTGTCATGCGCATTACGTAGTCGGGTGCTTGAGTGTCACCTGTTATATTGACGATAATCTCTATTCTCTCCACTTGTTCTCTCACTCACTCACTCATACTCGCATTCTGTTATTTTTATCATTATCTATTTATATTTCTCTCCTGTATTTTCCCCATAGTTGGCGACTTATTTTCAATATTTAAAATATTACCATGGTTGAGTAGTGAAAAGTTTGCTTCCCAACCACATGGTTTCAGGTTCAAGCCTCACTATGTAGCACCTTGGGCAAATGTCTTCGACTATAACCCTGGACATATGTATGTGTGTGTGTATGTGCCGAAGTGTACAGTATCATATATCCGTTACGGCTGATCTTATCAATCGGTTTCGCACAAGTGTTTCAATCCGATTATGTACACACACACACACGCACTATTTATTATGGCTAAAAAAATCTTCACAGACTGCATATATCGCCGCTTGACAAGCAATGTTAATTTGTTTACATATCCGTAACTTAACGGTTCAGCAAACGAAACCTATAGAATAAGTACCAAGCTCATAAAAGTTAGTATTGAGGTTGAATCGTTCGACTAAAACCTCCAAGGCAGTGTGCCCCAGCATGGCCGCAGTCATGAAACAAGTAAAAGATAAAAGGATTTTTGTATTAATCATGGTTCCGACTTTTTACGTTCTAAGTTCAAATCCCGCCGAGGTGAACATGAAGATTACCAAAGCACACAAGATCGCCCATAGATCTATTATACAAACTTTCTTTTTAAAAGTGAACTAAAAACCTTCCATAAAAATTTTTTTTGTTAATTTATATTCCAAACTCCAGTTTAATAATCATTTATACTATAGGCACAAGGCCTGAAATTTTGGGTGGGTGTGTAAGTTGATTAGATCGACGCCAGTACTCAACTGGTACTTACTTTATCGATCCCGAAAGAATAAAAGGCAAAGTCAACTCCGGCAGCATTTGAACTCAGAACGTAAAGACAAACGAAGTGCCGCTAAGCATTTTGCCAAACTCCAGTTTAATAAAGATAAAGTTGTGGTGGTTAGATGTGTATCATGGTAAACAGATGCAAAAGGAATATGTATGCCTTTGAAGTAAACAAATGAGTGAATGGATTCATAATTAAATATAATTTATTCACTGGAGTTAATTTGTCGTTGGTACACATAATTCTTCACTACATACAAAATGTTGACAACTGCTACGAGTTGCTAGAAATAGAAACAGGGTACGTCTGTAGAAGTGATATAACACAGATGAATGTGTGTGTGTGTGTGTGTGTGTACGTAGTTCAACCGAGGCAGTAATCTACCGTGGAACCTCTAACATTGTTCTGGTCTCTGAGGAAAGCTGTGGTGGCGTAGACGTTCCTCGCTTAGCTGCTAGGGCCTTCTCTCCTTCTGTCTTGTTGACCACTGAATTTATAAGAATCGCGGCAGCTAGAAGGACAGACATACTGCAGCAGAGTGTGTACCTCAATAGGTCAGCTCCTGTCCATTTGAACTTCGCCTGACATGGCCTTAGGTCGAAGGTTAAATGGAGATGATCTATCACTTTTTGATAGGACAAAGAAAACCCGTTTTCTCGCCTGTTGATTGTGGTGGTTTGGACGACCGAGAATTCTTAGATTCGGTTTCGAATCTAGGCTTGGAGAAGGAGGTGTTAATTTTTACACTACCCCGCTTCTAGTGAGAAAGCCACAGAGAACGAATGATATTGGAAATGTTATTTTTTTTTGTGTATGCAGAAACATTTTTTACAAAGTGCAACAAACATATCAATACATGTCAAAAACATGGGATATAAAAATATAAAGCAAAGATTCACTGTTGGTGTGTGCTATATGATGGGCAATGCATATATGTGCCCATGCAGAAACATGCTGGCGTGTTGAAAGAGATGTGCGTCTATTGATTACTCGACCCACTAGAGGTCTAATAAGGGCAGGTTGTCTTTCAGTGGTGCAAAAGATCAAATGGTAGGACACATGAGAAAGTGACTGTTGCAAGCGTGTGTAAGCAAACAGGTAGCAAAATATTTTTACAAGAAGGCAAAACAGTTTAAAAAGAAAGCAAAACATATGTACATGCAAAAAATGAAAGAAATGTTCATCGAAAAAGTTCGGTTGTGAAATGTTCAGTAAATGTTCATGCAGAAAGTTTTTCGTTGATGTGGAACAATGTTTTTTTTTTGTTTTCCTTTTTTTTCTTTATGTATACAAAATGTTCGTTGATTTCTTTGGGTTTGTATGTGGGTGATGCAGTCATATGAGTTATGTGTTGATGTATGCATCTCATTTAAGAAGATGGGTAGCTTATTGCACAAACCTTGCGGGCCATTGAACAGTTTATAAGAATTGGATGAGATATGACGGCTCGGCCGTCTCTCCCCAGTTCTTATATTAATCATTAAAATCCAGAAATACAACAACACGAGGGATAACGGTGACAACAGATCAATAATTTATTCTAGGTTGGTGTAGAGCCGTTGAGTTCCTGGGTGAACAGGCATGCCACTAGAATACCAAAGGAAGCTTCGACCACATGTCGGGGTCGAGTTGGGACAGCCTGAAAGAACGTCCTGTCTCCACAACTGCTGAATGGAAAAGAGAGAGAACGCTATTGCTTTCTCTCCACCTGTTACCTTGCGCATGCGTCCTCGGGTACTTCCGCTGACGGCAAGTCCCTTGCACATGCGCAATGGCACTTCCCAAGATGGCGGCCACACGCACCACTACAAGTTCTTCCCGATTTGGTGTGCCGGGGTTGTGCAGAATCTGTGGTGTCTGCTGGAGTTGGTGAGTCCGTTGGAGGAACGGAGAGAACTGAATGTATGTCCTCCTCGATGAAGGCTTTTTTCAAACGATCAATCGATACCGTGTTTTGTTTACCTCCCGTATCGAGAACGAAATACTCGGGTTCTCTTTTGATAACTTTGTAGGGCCCGGAATATGGTGGCCGAAGTTGTGATGGTATTCCATCATTCCTCACGAAAGCATAAGTCCAAGTGTTGATGTCTTTTGGGACATGTGAAACGACGTTCTATTGTCTGGGGGCTGCATGTGACAAATGCAACATCGATGTCCGTAATCGATGCACATATTGTGCTGGGTCAGGAAGGTTTTGTGATGAAACAGGTTCAATCATCTGCCCAGGTAAGGTGAGTGCTGTGCCATAGACGAGTTCAGCCGGAGTATATCCAAGTTCCTCCTTAACCGTGGATCGAATACCAAGGCGGATGAGAGGGAGATGTTCCAACCAGTGAGAACTGTCTGAAGATGCTTTATGGATGCCTTGAGTTGACGGTGAATCAAAGTGCAAAAGCATATACGTGAGGGCAACAGAACATCCTACAGCTGAGAAATAAGCTGAGGTGAGTGAGTGTGTGCATTCTCAACCCATGATATCAGCAAAAGTTTTCTTGCAGGATTGCATTTTGTGTGAAAATGCCTTGAAAGTAGTGCACAAGTGAAATGTGTCTGGTGTTGTTGTCGTAGGCATTTACTAAGATTAGCCAGTACGACGTCAGTGTGGCATGCTGGCGCATTGCGTAGGGCAAGCAGTTTTCTCTATTAACTTCGTAACCAATCTGGGGTCGAACAGAGGCAAGTTGTGTCTGACAAGGGTACAGAGAGTATGAGCGGACATCCGACATCACAGAGTCGGGAAAAAGAGCTGAGCGGGCACAGACATGAGAAAATTATTCTAAAGGTACTACATTGTGGTGCATTTCTGCGTCCGTATTCCGTACTTTTGGTGGTACCAACACGTGTCATGTGATTTGTGGGTAGCCCTGGGGCTTTGGTACCGTCTACAATATCGATGCGAGCGGCTGCTGCTTTGACGCTGGATACCACGCGATGGGGCTTGTATCTGGTCTGTCAGGGCCTGTATCTGTGAAACCCGCTGAGTGACCAATGCACGCAAGTCGGAGATTTCCAAATCACTGGACGACGAAAGGAAAGGGTTGGTGGAAGGAATTGCTGCATGGCATGCCATGTCGGTAGGAGATATGTTCGCCGATGGATTCTGATCTGGGAGAGCTATAGTGTTCGCAGGAATTCTCTGTTATTTCGTTGCCGGGTGATGTGCAAACTGTGATTCTTCGACGGGATCACGAAGCGTAGGACCGAAATAAAAAGTTCAACCGCAGTACAAAATTGTTTTCATTTTCTAAATGCAGTTCGGTTGGTTAAGCTGGTTCAAAGGAAGGCTGCAATTCGTTGACGGGGTCACCAAATGTAGTGGTTAGATGTGTATCATGGTAAACAGATGCAAAAGGAATATGTATGCCTTTGAAGTAAACAAATGAGTGAATGGATTCATAATTAAATATAATTTATTCACTGGAGTTAATTTGTCGTTGGTACACATAATTCTTCACTACATGCAAAATGTTGACGACTGCTACGAGTTGCTAGAAATAGAAACAGGGTACATCTGTAGAAGTGATATAACACAAATGAATATATGGTTGCGCGCGCGTGTGCGTGTGTACGTAGTTCAACCGAGGCAGTAATCTACCGTGGAACTTCGAACATTGCTCTGGTCTCTGAGGAAAGCTGTGGTGGCGTAGACGTTCCTCGTTTGGCTGCTAGGGCCTTCTCGCCTTTTGTCTTGTTGACCACTGAATTTATAAGAATCGTGGCAGCTAGAAGGACAGACATACTGCAGCAGAGTTTGTACCTAAATAGGTCAGCTCCTGTCCATTTGAACTTCGCCTGACACGGCCTTAGGTCGAAGGTTAAAGGGAGATGATCAATCACTTTTTGACAGGACAAAGAAAACCCGTTTTCGCGCCTGTTGATTGTGGTGGTTTGGACGACCGAGAATTCTTAGATTCGGTTTCGAATCTAGGCTTGGAGAAGGAAGTGTTAATTTTTACACTACCCACCTTCTAGTGAGAAAGCCACAGAGAACGAACGATATTGGAAATGTTACTTTTTGGTGTATGCAGAAAAAAAAATTACGAAGTGCAACAGACATATGAATATGTCAAAAATATGGGATATAAAAATATGAAGCAAAGATTCACTGTTGGTGTGTGCTATAAGGTGGGCAATGCATATATGTGCCCATGGAGAAACATGTTGGCGCGTTGAAACAGATGTGCGTCTATTGATTACTCGACCCACTAGAAGTCTAATAAGGGCAGGTTGTCTTTCAGTGGTGCAAAAGATCAAATAGTAGAACACATGAAAATGTGACTGTTGCAGGTGTGTGTAGGCATACAAGTAGCAAAATATTTTTACAAGAAGGCAAAACAGTTTAAAAAGAAAGCAAAACATATGTACATGCAAAAAATGAAAGAAATGTTCATCGAAAAAGTTCGCTTGTGAAATGTTCAGTAAATGTTCATGCAGAAAGTTTTTCGTTGATGTGGAACAATGTTTTTTTTTTTTGTTTTCCTTTTTTTTCTTTATGTATACAAAATGTTCGTTGATTTCTTTGGGTTTGTATGTGGGTGATGCAGTCATGTGAGTTATGTGTTGATGTATGGGTTTTATTAAAGAAGATGGGTAGGTCAAGAGTTCGGACTTACCCGAAAAACTTGCACAAACCTTGCGGGCCATCGAACAGTTCTTCCCGATTTGGTGTGCCGGGGTTGCGCAGAATCTGTGGTGTCTGCTGGAGTTGGTGAGTCTGTTGGAGGAACGGAGAGAACTGAATGTATGTCCTGTTGATTGTGGTGGTTTGGACGACCAAGAATACTTAGATTCGGTTTCGAATCTAGGCTTGGAGAAGGAAGTGTTAATTTTTACAAAGTCATTATTACCAAAATTAACTGCGTGGCACCTTGGGTAAATGTCTTCTACTATAACCTCGGGCCGACCAAAGCCTTGTGAGTGGATTTGGTAGATGGAAACTGAAAGAAGCCCGTCATATATATATATATATATATGTGTGTGTGTGTGTGTGTGCGTGTGTGTGTGTGTGTACGTTTGTGTGTCTGTGTTTGTCCTCCTAACATCGCTTGACAAACGATGGTGGTGCGTATAGGTCCCCGTAACTTAGTGGTTCAGCAAAGGAGACCGAGAGAATAAGTCCTAGGGTCGATTTGCTCGACTAAAGGCGGTACTCTAGCATGGCCGTTGTCAAATGACTGAAACAAGTAAAAGAGTACATAAAGTGCGACGGGCCACAATCGTGGCCCAGATACATGCATTTAATTTATGGGGCCTAATGTCATTCAAACGATCCGATACCCACCAGAATGCAAGAGGAGTAATAGTTCAACTAATGACTTTTCATATGATATAAAACTTGCCACCATTATTTGCTAAGAAGATATTTTAACTATTTTATGCTTTTTTATATGTGTATGGTAGTCTCATTGTCATAAAACGTGCTCAGCAGTTCATGCCATGTAAGTGCAAATCCCAGCGCTTTATAGGATAATTAAAACAAAAGGCGGAAGTGACGAGGACCCTTTTGATTTGACGAGCAACACTTTTCATTAATGTTTTGTGTAGTGTTTTTGGTCCCGAAACACTTTCAAACTTCGTATACTTGTATATTTTGTGTTATAGAACACATAAAAATTTTTGTATTCGAAGTTATTTCATGTAAAAAATTGTCGTATTTCGGTAATTTCAACCAATCACTGACGTCTATTGAGGTGAAAACAATTACTGCCGTGGAATGTAATCAACGGTGTCATGGGATCTTTTCCCTTGAATAAAATTAGTGCCGTTGTTTGTCAACAACAACTACCCGTGTTACTCTTATTTATGATATCGTTCGTGCGTTTGTACTGGTTTTAGCTTTAGGGTTTTAGGGTTAGGGTTCGGGTTTTAGAGTTAGGGTTGGTTTTAGGATTACGGTTAGGGTTATGATTATTTTTGCCATAACCTCACTCATAACCCTAACCCTAACCCCAACTCTAACCCTAACTCTAAAACCCTAAACCCTAACCCTAAAACCTTAAACCCTTACTAGGGAATAATGATATAATTAAACAGGGAATAACACTCTTGACACCGGTAAAAATTATTGTTTATAAAAAGAGCAGTAACTGTATTCAGCTGAATAGACGTCAGTGATTGGTTGAAATTACAGAAATACGACAACTTTAACATGAAATAACTTGCAATATATAAATTTTTGTTAAGAAAGCTAAGAGAAAAAGATGTTTTATATGACACATTCTACCAGTATCTCAAGTTTGAAAGTGTTTCGTTAAGAAAACAAGAGTTGCCCGTCAAATCAGAAAGATCCAGTGACGACAATGACATCCCATAATTTCATAAAAAGAACATAGAAGAGAACTAGTGACATCTCTTACTTTTATAAAAAAAAATTCCCTCATTATTCTGTTTCTACAGGCACCAACTTGTACTGTACTTTCTAGTGATATTTTAGATGTTTCAGAAATAGCAGCTGAGGTATGTATCCAACGCCTGGATTAACCATTAAGTAAAATAAGCACATGTTTAGGGCATCAAGGTAAGGTGGTGGGTGGTACCATAGAAAAAGTAAATGTTTACGGCAAAATGAAATCACTTTAAACTTGCTAAAATAATATTAAATCATCCGAGGAGCCATATCATGCTATAACTTACGCTGATTGTTCGATTTATAGCTCAGTCGCTGGGGTTTGAGTTCCTATAATGGTGTCGAAAACACCCCCGTCGAACCTTGTACTTAAATTAGAAACAGTTATTTTATTCAAGTAAGACAATGAGCTGGGAGAATCGTTAGCGCGTCGGACATTATGCTAAGCAACATTTCTTCCGATCCTACGTTTTGAGTTCAAGTTTCACTCGGTCAACTTTGCTTTTCATTCTTTCGAATCGATGAAATAAGTACTAGTCAAGTATTGAGTTCGATGGATTCGACTAATCCCATCTCACTAAAACTATAGGTCTTGTACCTTCATTAGATGTTTATTATAAAATTCAGAATTGTATTGAAGTTCTCTCCAACAGAAGCATCGAGACTAACAGTCGAAGGAACGAGAAATTTTGTCTTAATAAATATGGATTTTCGGTGCTACTTTAACGTAATTATTTGCACTGTAGCGTGTAGTCCAATCCTAGCTCTTATTTTATACCTTAACTACTAATCCTATTTCTAACTGAGATCAGGTCATATTACAGCGTAGATTATGGATACTACAGTAGGCTGAACGCTTAAATAAGACCGTATTTTTGTCCTTTAGTAATTCAAGTTCAAATCTTGCTCAGGTCATCTTTGATTTCCATCGCCTTTTGTTCAACGATTCATTCTTAAATCGATCCAATTGATTAAATTCCAACTTTGACCAAATTTCGCTTTTATCTGTACCATCACACTGTTCATTCTCGTGCCTGCTGTTGCTAGCAGTGGAATCCGTCGATAGAAATACACAAACCATGTCGAAATTACGAATTCAAAGAAGAATAATTTAACTTTTATCTTTTACTTGTTTTAATTATTGAACTGAGGCCATGTTGGGATACCACCTCGAGGCATTTAGTCGAACACATCAGCCCTATTACTTATGTATTGTTAAGCACAGTTCTTATTCTATCGGTCTCTTTTGCTGAACTGTTAAGTTACAGGGACATAAACAAAACCAACAACAGTTGTCAAGCGATGAAATGGGGCAAACACAAATACAATCACACACACACACACGACAGGCTCTTTTCAATTTCCGTCTACCAAATCCACTTACAATGTTTAGGTCGACCCGGGGCTAAAGTCGAAGACACTTGCCCTAGTACCCACTCCTGTGAGACTGAATGCGAAACCTCATGGTTAGGAAGCGAACTTCTCAGCCACACAACCATGCCTGCGCATATAGCCAGGCACAAGGCCAGGGATTTTGAAAGAAGATATTTAGTCAGCATCATTTATTTTATCGACGACACCCAGAAGACGAAAGACAAATCTGACCATGGCAGGATTTTAAGTGAATAGTTGTTGTTGTTAGGTTGTTATAAACTTGTTACTTATCGTAACATTGTGCAATGTGTTCTTATTTTTTACTCAGATTGGCAAGATGTTTGAAAAGAAATTTAGTTGCTCTTCTTTTGTTCTATTGTAGAAAGTAAGGGTTTCAAATTTTTATACGAGATCCGCAATTTTTGGAGAAGGTGTCAAGTGATAACCTAACTCAGTGCTCAAATGGTAAGGCAAAGTCGACAACGGCGGCATTTAAAATCAAAGCGTAAAGAGTCAGAAGAATAGCCGCCAAGCATTTTGTCCGATGCCGACTTGTTAACAACTGCCCTAGCTCACCATCTTCATTGTTGTTGGCACTCCATCGCTTACGACGTCGAGGGTTCCGGTTGATCCGATCAACGGAACAGCCTGCTTGTGAAATTAACGTGCAAGTGGCTGAGCACTCCACAGACACGTGTACCCTTAACGTAGTTCTCGGGGATATTTAGCGTGACACAGTGGGACAAGGCTGACCCTTTGAATCACAGGCACAATAGAAACAGGAAGTAAGAATGAGAGAAAGTTGTGGTGGAAGAGTACAGCAGGGTTCGCCACCATCCCCTGCCGGAGCCTCTAGGAGCTTTAGGTGTTTTCGCTTAATAAACACTCACAACGCCCGGTCTGGGAATCGAAACCGCGATCCTATGACCGCGAGTCCGCTGCCCTAACCACTGAGCCATTGCGCCTCCACTCGTCTTCATTACAGAAGCAAAAAAAAAAATAAAAAATAAAAAAATAACTTTCGACTAGAGGCCTGGAATTTTGGGGTTGGGTCTAGTCGATTATATTGACTCCGGTGCTTGACTGGTACTTATTTTACCGAGAGAAAATTAGATATCCTCCGAGATTCAGCGTTAAAAAAAATACATCAATACACCGAATTTTAAAATGGTCACTAAACTTTGAAATTTCCACTGGTGCAGCCAAACCGAAACCATCCTTTTATCGGCCCAAAAAGGATGAAAGCAAAGTCGACTTCAATGGAATTGAACACTGGACGTAAAGCCGGAAAATATACGTTAAGCAGTTTGCCTCGTGTGTAAGCGATTCTGCAAGCTAACCGTCTACATCGCAAAAAAAGAAAAAACATAATCATGAAATCAATTTTTTATGTACCGAAAACTTTAATGATACCCTGTCATTCTCTAATATAAAAGTAACGCGAATGGTGAAAGTTTTACATTGTACTCTTTTTAAAAAAAAAATTTCTTTCAATACGGATGATGCCAGTACATAAATGTGCATTTTAAAATCTATATTGATTGCATCTGGTTATTGAATATACGAATGTATCTATCTACCTACCTCTCTATCTATCTAGCTATCCATCTATCTATCGAACATAATTCCCGTTCCGTTATCATTCCGTATATATATATATATATATATAT
>NC_068984.1:107220333-107226076 GCF_001194135.2 Octopus bimaculoides | reverse complement strand
ATGAGAGAGAGAGGATGGTGGTGTTGGTGATTAGATAGTAAAAACAATTTTTTTAAATTGAAGTTTTTTATATCACCTATCACTTAACGCATGCGCATAAATGCAATTCCGTGAGATATTCGCGCGTATTTACGTGGAAGATATATGCAATTTAACTAAAGGTTGTATAATTTGTACGGGATATTATTCTTTGCTTATGGGAAAATGGAAAAATATGAGTGAATATTTATTTTATGAGTGCTGTGTATTACGTTGATAAAATTGTGCATAAAGCATATAAAGTGTATGTATAAAGTGCATTAAGCAATCATCGTATTCCAATTTCTTTCACTTTTCAATGAGTGGCAGATGAGTGACTATCTTTCCATACAGACACAACACAAGCTACGCTTTTAAGGTTTTTGGATAAAATTTTTAGAAATAACCCAATAAGTTTACCATTAATTCTGTGAAATATTCACGGATCCCGCTGGTAAATTATGAATATGTATCGTCTACGACGAGCGGACGTCAGGGAAATATGACCTGTGTATTACATACATCATATGACAGGCAAATGCTTTGACGTTCAGTGGTTGGCTCAGGATAATTTTTAATGGTAGCAAAAGGCATGATTTTTTTTGGTTAAGAAATTTGCCCGGCAACCATGTGTATCTGGCTCCGATATCACTTCAATATACTTTATTATTATTATTATTATTATTATTATTATTATTCAAGATTACTTTTGGTTAATCAATGCATTTGGAATAAAATTTGGTAGACAGAAACTTTTCAGGAAGCTGTGTGTTTGTTTGTGTGTGTTTGTGTGTGTGTGTGTGTGTGTGTGTGTGTGTGTGTGTGTCTGTCTGTCTGTCTCTGTCTGTCTCTCTCTCTCTCCCTTTTCTCTCTTGCACGCATGTGTAATATGCTTTTCAAAATAGCAATTGCTCCTTCCTAAAGAGTCAATGTGGTTTTAATATATTCTAACTCACGGCATTCCGTATCATTGAACTAACTGTATCTCTCATAATCTCTCATAACTGCATTAATCAAACCTTTGAGTGCTTTTATCAATATTTCGAACGCGTCTTAGTTGTTTATAATATATGAGTGGGAAGAAAACATACATTTACTATACACATAGAAGTAGGCGTGGCCGCGTGGTAAGAATCATGCTTCCCAACCACACAGTTTCGGGTTCAGTCCACTAGTGTAGCGCCATCTGTGATGGTCTTCTACTCTAGCTCTGGGTCGACCAAAGCCTCATGAATGGATTTGACAGATGGAAATTGAAAGAAGACTTTTGCATGTGTGTGTGTGTGTGTGTGTGTGTGTTTCTGTTTGTGTTGTATTGGTTTGCTTATACTCCCGTAACATAGCGGCTCGGCAAAAGGAGCCGACAGAATAAAAACCAACCTTAAAATTAAGTTCTGAGGTCTATCTGTTTGACTAAACCTTTCAAAGCTGTGTTTCAGCATAGCTACAACCGTTTGACTGCAACAAGTAAAAAATAAAACACACTCCATCACTGAGAAGTTCCAAAATGACTGATCATGATATGTTCAAAATTGTCACTGCACTTGCCCAATAATAGATCTTTCAGCCACTCGCTTCATTTTATGCTTACTATTTGATTAATTGCTATACGACGAACCATTGAAAACTTTTTCTTTGAAATGTGTGTTATTTCTCTTACCTTTGTTTGGTTGATGTAATTATTGTTCAACAAGGTTTGCCTCTTCTCGATATTGTCATCTGGTCACGCGACTTGCCAGGATCAATGCAACTCTTCCTCGCTAGATCTCACGATAAAGTGATGTGTCTTGGGGTTGAGTTAATTTGGTTAAGAGTTTATTCTGGCTTGGGGTATAGTCAATTTGAAATATCTTCTCAGCACACGCCACGACTTCAGATGATAGCTGTCTGCTCGTTCGCTCAGCATCGAGTGGTATTCACTATTTATGCGATAGATTCTTTTGCCGAATTAGTTCACACCTACTCTGCTGCACCCATGATTTCAGCGAAGCCCTGGCTTGAGTGGATACATGCTATTTAACTCTTGACTGGTACTCTAATTGGTACTACTACTCCGGATTTGTTTAGATCTGGGAACAATAGTTGCTAAGTGGCGGTTCCATACATCTGAAAACCCTAGAAGCCCCGCAGCCGGATGCAGTTTAAAGTCATAACTAAAGATACTATGCTTATCAAATAAAGCGAGTCAGCATTTTCCATACGGATGAAATCCCTACGTTATTTCCCTCAGGTTTCATTTTGTCACACCAATACAAACCTTGTATATTCATGTATTCTTTTCTCTCTATTGAATCGTCACATTAGCAAATGACCATGCTTCACTGAAGAGGCTAAATAATACTGAGACACGCAAGGAGACATGCAAGTTATTTTTATGTCTTCCGAAGACACACTTTCCCATCAACACACTTTCTATTCCTTATTTCAATCAATTGGAACTTTTCATATTTGTTCTTTCTTTTGTTTTTGGTTTTGAGTTATCACCCTTGACTTACTTTACCTTCATTTGTATGCTAGTACCAAGCCATTGTACATATACATTGCAATGAATATTTTCTGTAATAAGTGAAACTGTGGTGTGTACTTTTGTAATTTTGGACTTTGAAGAGTTTAATAATGTAATTTGGAATTATTTGAATTTACTCTGGAATTCGTAATCTAGAAATAATTTGATTGCAGTAATATATTTTTGATACAATATATTTCGGAATATGTAATAACTTGATGATGATAATCTATTATATATTTAATGAAAATGATAATAATTTGATAGTGATAATCAATTTTTCTATGCTTATTATTGTATACTGAAATGACTTAAATGTAAATAAGATATTTCAGGATGAATTTACTGCAATATAAGAAGAAAAATGCATTTTCTTCTTATTTTTCCATATCTCCTGACTTGCGTAGAACACTTTCAACAGTTTACACACACACACACACACACACACGCAAATGGATAGATATCGATAGATGTAGGTATATATGTAGGTATATGAAAAATATATGTTGAGCTACAAAATAGCTGTGTTAGTTTTGAACGGCTAGATATTTCTAGACATGCTTCACAATATTTTATCAAACACGAAAATCATAATTCTTATTTGCATGCGTTACCTCCATAGACGTGTCCACATTATGATAAGAAACCGTAAAAATACCTAGCTTTTAATTCAAACGAATATTTCCCCTTTGAAATATAAATATAAAACCTCTTACGTATACATGATCTCAGACGTAAATCATAGCCTTCACCTGTACTTGTCTAAGTAATGATAAAATAATAGCAAAGATAAAAGAATCTAAAACTATAGATTGGCTTATTTAGGAAGGAAAAAAAAAAAAAAGAATTGTTCAGAGAATAATTAATCGGAAGATGGTATCTACATAAAAAAATAATAAAACGGTAATTATGTTTATGTTAATATATTTAATGTGGAGAGCATTATGGAGCAAACTAGAAATAATTATGCGACAGTGAATATTATTTAAAAATTTTTTTCTTTTAGCATTAGTGTTTCTATCATTAGCACTTCAGCAAGTACGGTGAAGGCCATAAAAATGTAAATTTATTACATCGACAACTTCCTTGTCCATATTTTTTTACGACGTTCTAGGTAGTGAAAGCATTGTAGAATTCAGTTTCAATAAATCCATATGTTTTTCATCAACCATTTTGTGTTTTATTCTTCAGAGGTTCTGTTGTGCGCGCGCACGTATGTATGCGTACGTGCATGTGTGTGCGTATGTGTGTTCATGTGTGTATGAGTGTACGTGTGTGTGCGTGTGTGTGCGTGCGTGCGTAAGTGTGTGTGTGTGTGTGCGTGCGTTTGTGTGTGTGTGTGTGTGTTTTATTCATAAGCAACTTTATGGAAAAGTTTTGCAAGATTTTCTTTTGTGGAATCTCTTTATGAAGTGAAATTGATGAGGTGATTTTCACATCTCAATGGATTCCAGTTTGTAGTCAATTTAACGATTCGTTGACAACAAGAACTTTATCACTTTCAAGTGAAGGTCATTAGCAGAGTGGCTTTTACGAGAAAGAACAAAAAAAGAAGAAGAAAAAAAGACACAAAAACCGAGCTGTCTCTTCGAAATGTTTTATGAAATATGCCATCACATTTTACCAAAAGATTATTGAGAACTGCATCGTTGTTATTTGCGTGCATTAAAAATAGAGAACTGTCATCATTATGATAATAGAATTGTAAAAATAACCAGTATTTTTCTTGTATTCAAACGAATATTCTCCACTAAAACATAAGGCCAAAACTTACCGATGACGCCATTTCTACATAGATAATTTATATGAGGTTCTGACGAGAAGTGCAAATACGCCGTCAGAGCTTATATATAATTTCTAGACCAACACATAAACATTATCAAAATTACAAACATCTTATATACAGGGTGTCCACAAAGTCTGGGTAAATGGGATTGACACATACTTTAAGAAATTATTATTTCTTATATTTAATTGTTTATATTATGATTTTATTTACTCCATGTACCCACATGGGATTAACACATACTTTAAGAAATTGTTATTTCTTATATTTAATTGTTTATATTATGATTTTATTTACTCCATGTACCCACATGGGATTAACACATACTTTAAGAAATTGTTATTGCTTATATTTAATTATGTTATGATTTTATTTGCTCCATGTACCCAGACTTTGTGGACACCCTGTATAATTGTCATCATCTAAGATCTACAGTGTCTATTGGATTATACTTCGGTGAGAAGGATTAATAAGACCGAAACATATACTGCGTTGCAACATTTACTCTTATCTTCCAATGTGTTTCATGCTTTATCAATCTAATCCTTTATCTTTTATCTTTTACTTGTTTCAGTTTTCAGACTGCGGCCCGGCTGGGGCACCGCCTCGAAGAATTTATAGTCGAATGTATCGACTCCAGTAAATTTTTTTAAGCCTGGTACTTATTCTATCGATCTGTTTTGCCGAACCGCTATGTTACATAAACACAGCAACACCGGTTGTCAAGTGGTGAAGGAGGGACAAACGTAGACACACACACACACACACACACACACACACACGACGAGCTTCATTCAGTTTCCGTCCACCGAATCCACTCAAAAGGCTTTGGTTGGCCCGAGGTTAAAATAGAAGACACTTGTCCAAGGTGCTACGCAGTGGGACTGAACCCGGAACCATATGGTTGGGAAGCAAACTTCTTATCACACAGCCAAATCTGCACCTTAATTAATAAAATTTAAATTACAGTTGTTTACCTTGCTTTCGTTGATCAGTTACAGTAATTTGCGCGCGCGAGTGCATGTGTGCGTGTGTGCTATATATATAAGGTTGAGAAGGGTATTGGATTTAACCAAACCCCAAAAGATACAGGTAATACCGGGTAAGTGCTGTATACCGACTAGTTTTGCCCCAGTCGTTGTATGAACAGGATTGGGGATTATAAGTCGTGTATTAGCGTGTGTATGTATAAATATATAAAAAGATAAAGAGAGCAATGGTAAAGTTGGAAATATATTTTATGGATAGAGTCTTACAGCTGTTTCTGGGAAGATCCAGTACTTTCCTTCATCGGAGACAGAAATAGTAAAGGAATCGATTATTTACCTATCTCACTCCTCTTTTCCTTTATTACTGTCCTTGGTTTGTCACCCATACCCCCACCACCTATATACTACCTCTGCGCATTCCTTCCTCCTCACTAAACCATTTAA
>NC_068984.1:107217942-107219586 GCF_001194135.2 Octopus bimaculoides | reverse complement strand
ACCTCTAGGGGTCAGCCACACTTAAGTGGCAATATACTTCACTTTATCGTGCAGTTACTGTTAATACTTCATTTAGAGAATTAACATTGCTTATATATATATATATATATATATATATATATATATATATATACAGAGTATACAAAGGAGCCAGGACTAAGTACAATGCCATCATGGAGAATGGTGCTAAGGGGGTCTGCCCGCTGTAGAGGAGTAAATCCTGGAACACTACGGAAAGGACCAGTAATAAGATAAATAAGGCCAACACTTTGTATGACAACAAAAAATACCTGAGTGTTATGTTCGTTGAACATGGCGGCGAAAAAGCACACCTTTTTAGAAAAAACATTAAGTAAGGCTAATTTACGAATTAAAGTAGTGGGGTCGATTTGTTCGACTAAAAAAAAAAACTTTCAAGGCGGTGATCCAACATGTCTGCAGTCAAATGACTGAAACAAGTAAGAGTGTGTGTGTGTGTGAGTGTGTGTATGTATGTGTGTGAGTGTGTATGTATGTGCGTGTGTGTGGGTGTGTGTGTCCCTGTGTGTGTATATTTGGTGCAGTATGATTAGACCTGGATTCCGGGTTCGATCCTATTGCATGGCGTCTTTGACAAATATTTTGTATAGCCTTTTTAGCTCATATCTTGTGAATGAAATTTGGTAGACAGTAACTTGTTTCTTTATTGCCCACACAGGGCCAACATAGAAGGGACAGTACAGCCTGATTTGGGGTCAGGCATACAAAATGGGTTTAAAAATTGATAATGAAATCAGATGATAATGCGAATGATAAAACAATTTACAAAACATAGTAACAAACATAAAATGGGCCAGGGGAACAGGTTTTATTTTCGACTCCACGAGCCCTGTTCCACTACCGACACCTTTTGGTAAGACCTATGGCATGTTCACGAAGCGTCTTACACACACAACATTCATGCCACACGTGCCCATCTGTCTTTTGTGCATTCTCTCTGATAGGCATCTCCTCTCCAGCCCCACTTTCCTTTTCAGGTAAAAGGTGAAAAATCTCACCAAACCGAGGCCAGAGATGAAGTTGCCTGTCACCAATCCTTTCATTTGGTAGACAGCAACTGTACAGAAACCCGCTGGTTGGATTATATATATCCAAAAGATACAATAATTTTTTTTATCATACAATGTGTCACTCTGATTTTATCTGAGAATTACATTAATAGTACACGCGTTTTTGAAATGTTCAGAAATTTGCTGAACATTCTATAAACAAGAACAGGTAAGAACAGGTATAAACAAGAACAGGTAACTTTGTTAATACAACAGCTGAATTCCCTCTTTAAACGACGGGAATCCCAACCTAGGTTTCGTTCTTTGTCTATAAACATGATACCTTAGTTTCTAAGCAGCTACAAAAGTTTAGTCATATATATTACAACCACTCTACTATTTTCATCTGATAAAACCACACCTGAACGGATGAAACTAGTTATATATAATAAATGAAATATTACACTTATTTTTGTCTTTTTAATTTGTCTAAAAAGTTTACAATAATTCTCTCAATGTTGTGCATTTTCACCCGTTTTTTTTGTATATATAATCCAGCCTGCACAGAAATGTCTAACCATTTTTCATTTTATATATATATATATATATATATATA
>NC_068984.1:107209659-107217864 GCF_001194135.2 Octopus bimaculoides | reverse complement strand
TATATATGTGTGTGTGTGTATATACACACACGCATATGTATGTATGTATGTGTGTGTGTGTGTGTGTGTGTGTGTGTATCGGATCGCTCTTCAGTGCTACTGGTAACATGTAATCCAGTATAACCTATTGCATGGTCTTGTCGTCGACGACTAAACTGGCAACCCCACCAAGCTTGCTTGGTGAGGAGGGCGTATGTTGGACTCCCTGCAGGATGAAAAATAAGACCCGTCAAAGGCGCAGGAACACATGACCAGTCAACGGCCATCCAACAAATGATCCTGGACAAGATCTGAAACTGTATCCGATGACAATGGGCTTTGCCTTGAGGAAAGTGGAGCTACCTCTTAATTTTTCATTGCTTTCAGGTCCGCCCTGGTCTGGAGTGGTAGCACATGTTAGGACTAGGAGAAGGACAACTTCGAACATAAAACCATTCAAGACGGGGAAGTACAAACCGGCATATTCCTTAGGTGATGATAACACCAATCTAAAATCCGTGTGACATCAACACATCGACGCTTCCCTAGACTCAGGGTCTGCGGCATGATGTTGCAGCGATGTATGGAGTCAGTCGTCTTGGTTTTACTCCATGCTATTGGATAACTCCATGCAGTACTAAGTTAGTGGGTCACGGATTGTGCAACCGTTTCTCCACTATAAACCTCCTAGTGCAATCATTTCCTACATCATCTACGATTATGTTTTGAAGTCCTGTAGTGATGAGTGCCGAATGGCAGGGGCAGGCTTAGGCTGGCTGGAAGCCCTTAGTTCTGCGCTTGCACGCAGGCGGTCATAGCAAGATGGTCACTTGCTTCCCAGATGAGCAGCCGAGACTCTCACTCCTACTGAGATGACTGAGCAGCCTTGTTTAGGGATGCGCTGCTCACCCCAAGATGGGGGAGGGGCCTAGAAAATGTGGTCTAAAAAACACCTGCTCACACACCTGATATGGATGGATAACCGCGTCCGTCGGAATGACTTTCAAATGCGGTAAATTCAACCTCTGAATGTTGCAACCTGGAATGTCCGCACTTTACTGGATGGCACCAACACCTTCCGTCCCAATCGCCCCACTGCTCTTGTTGCGGCGGAACTCCAACGCTACAACATCGACGTTGCTTCCCTCAGTGAAACTCGCTTCCTTGAGGTAGGCGAGGATACACTTTCTTTTGGGAAGGTCACCCTGCTGCCACCCACCCCCCGCATGCATGGCATTGCTTTTGCTGTCAGATCAGCTTTGGTCCCATCGCTAACTGAGTCATCAGTTGGCATCAGTGAATGGCTCATGACGATGCGCATTCCACTAACTCATGGCCGTTCGGCTACACTGCTTTAGCGCTTATGCACCAACTCTCACATCAGCCGAAGAGGACAAAGATGCCTTCTGCGCTTCCCTGCGTGCAGGATGTGGAAATCACCAGAGTTATGCGTGGTGCCAACTGCTGGACCGACCCTCGTTTGGTCCGATGCTGGTTACGCTTGCGAATTCGTTGTTGAAGCTGGGAGGACGGTGTGATAATTAACAAATTAGAAGAATGTTATTCCGGTTAAAAGGAGAAAAATGTCGAACATAAATGACATATTAATCAACTTAAAATAGATTCACGGAAAAAAAAAAACAGTCACGAGAAATGAAATTTTCATAGAAGTATTGTACGACAAGGTTGAGATACCAACACCCAAACAATTTGGAACTACACGTTCTGGCACCCGAAAACGGAAAAGAACAAAAACACTGGAATTGAACCCTAAGCGTAAGAGATATTAAAACTTTGAGACTAATTCTAAAATGTGGAGACTGACTCATTGTTATATAGTAAACTACTGTGATCAATTCATGAGGAAGCAATTCACCGTGAGCCGTTGACTGAGTGCGTTGAATCTCGTGTAATAGTAATCGTATTGCGCCGTGTAAATACTTTCTTTCCCCCTTGCTTCGTTAAATTGTATATCCAACATCAGGATATAAAAGCTCGTGAGCTTGTTAAAAATATTTATTGGCGACAGAGGCAGTACTAATACCGAGAGATAATGTTTATCTCCACTTAAACGTGGATGTTCTGGTAGAGTAAACTATATTGCAGTAATTACTACGAGAGAAACTCTCAAATTGGCTTTTGGTGCAAAATGCATTCTTGTTTAAATTGTTAGCGGGAGGTGGCGGGGATTTACTTCGTTAAACACACACACACACACACACACACACACACACACACACACACACAAGTTAAAACAGCTCAAAAACCACAAAAGCACTGACAAAGGGATGTAAGTCCCCGGCGTACATAGTCGGGTCGCGATTTCGTATTTTGATGCAGACCATATTAATCCTCATCAGCGACTCTTAACGCCTAGGGTTAAACTTAACTTCCTCTGACAGAGGAAGCTGAGTTTAACTCTAGGCGTTAAGTACGCTTTGTTAGTCTTTAAGACAGTACTTTTGTGGCTTTTGAGTTATTTTAACTCTTATTTTTAGCAAAAGCAGTGCTTGTCCGTACCCTCTGTCACTCTAGTGACCTCTGTTAATATTGCCATTAGGTTCTAATTGCTAATAAGCCATCCTTTTAAATTTGTTATATATATATTAGGTTGTTTCACATGAAATGTCGTATTTGAAAGGTAACAATAAAAAGTGTTAGAGAACTGATTTATTTAATCAAAGTATGATCTATGTTCATTTATGACATTTACCCAACGTTTCTATATGTCATATATTCCATCTTTAAAACAAAATTCATCTTTTGTTGTGATAAACTGTCCGAATACTTCAATTACCTCTTCTCTATTAAAGAATGTTTTATTGCTTATGAAAAGCTCAAAATGCTTAAATAAGTGATGATCAGCGGGAGAGATATCAGGGGAATAGGAATGATGTTGCAAAATGTCATAATTCAGGCTTTGCAACTTTTGGACCGTAGCTTGAGGAGTGTGAGGACATGCATTGTCTTGGAGCAAAACTGGGCCATCTCTATTCACTAGTCTGAGTTGCTTCTTATTCAAATTCTCATGCATACAATCGATTTCCTGGCAATACGATGTTGCTGCTACCATTTTTTCTTGTTGCAAAAATGAATAATGAATAACTTCCTTCGCAGACCACCTTACAGTGACCATTAACGTTTTAGGGTGCAATCATAGGTTTGGGTAGTGTTTAGGTGACTCTCCTGCATCTAACTACTATCCTGTTCTTCTGCTGTTGTCAAAGAGTATCCATTTCTCATCACAAGTAATGATTTGATGCAAAAATGGTTTTTTTCCAGTCAAGAAATCAATAAGGAGCACACTTCGAGGCGTCTGCTTTTTGAATCTCGTTCAGTTGATGTGGAACAAACCTATCTGTTTTCTTGACTTTTCCAATTTTTTACAGGTGTTCAACAACAGTAGTGCGAGATGTTTGGAGTTCTGATGAAAGTTTTCGAACCTTTTGTTCTCGGATTTTGTTCACCCAAAGCATTTAATTCATCATGCCAAATAACTGATTTGGCCTACCCCTTGGTTTATTTTCAAGGCTATCATTTCCTGAACGAGAGCTTTGGAACCATCTCTGAACAGTTCTGATGTCAACAAAACCATTACCAAAGGCCCGCTTGATATTCTGTAGAGCTTCTGCGGCAGAGTGATCCAGTTTATACTCATATGAGAGAATCACTCAACATAGTTTGGCTGTTATCATTTTCATAAGGTCTGTGGGTACGAATTTGTGTACCAATATTGTTGGGAAAGAAAAAGAGTCAAGATCAAATGCAAGGAATACATAATTGAGTTTTTAAATGAATGACTGAAATAACAATTAAAAATGCGGCATTTCATGTCAAACAACCTAATATATATGTCAGGTCACTCTTGAGTGCTACTGGTAACATGTAATCTAGTACAACCTGTTGTATTGGTCGGATCATCGGCGACTAAACTGGCAACCCAACAAGGCTTGCTTAGTGAGGAGGGTGATTGTTGGACACTCTGCGGGACGAAAATCAAGATCCGTGAAAGGGCGGAGAAACTCATAAACAGTCAACGGCCATTCAACAAATATGTGTAAATATGTATGTATCATTTTTGAAATATATATTCTTATATATATATATATGTGTATTTTTACTTTATATATATCATTCAGTGTCGGATAACTGAATGATATTTGATCACTTTATGGAGCGTTTGGGTGTTGGTTTGGTGTCTGGTACGAGATAGCTTACCTCATAGGCATGTAGAAGCTCTTTTACCTTGGTTGGTAATCTGCCTAGAAGAAGGAAATCTCCAAAATAAAATCTAAGGCTCTGGAAGTTCCAGGTTTTTACAATTTTCATGTCATACCGGCGAAAATCTTCTTGGGCCAATAAGTGGAGGTAGTGCAGTGCAATTTACACCCACTGAAAATTATTCATCTGCACAGGTACTTCTTGTACACCAAATCTTAGTAAAAGCATTGAATTGGTTGGCAGAAACCTAAAAATGCACTTGTAAAATGTCCCAAACAGATTCAGTAAATGGCAAAAATGGCTTGGGAACGCCAGGGGAACAGGTGTGGCTCAGCAGGTGTCCAGTATGCCACAAGCTGGGCCATCCTGCCACTGTGGACAAACAATCTTCAAGAAGAAGTAAAAATAAACATCCTCTGAATTTTGGCTGTTGGAATGTGCGCACACTTCTTGATCATTTCAATAAGAGGCCAGAAAGGCGTACTGCACTTATTGCATGTGAGCTTAAAAATATTCTCTTGATATAGTTGCGCTCTCTGAATCTCATCTCTCTGGTGCGGGTCAGATAAAAGAATCTATATACTATCTTCTGGAGAGACCTACCTGAAGGTCAGCGTAGAGAATCTGGTGTTGGGTTTGCTCTCAAGAAATCATTAGTATCTTCCATTGCAGAATTTCCAAGTGGTATATCTGAAAGAACCATGTCATGCCGTATAAAACTGACAAAAGCTAGGTTCCTTACCGTTGTCAGTATTTATGCACCAACAATGTCTTATTCGGACGAAACTGTAGGGCAGTTTTATGATGATCTATTACAATTATTGAGAAAAGTAATAATTTTTGACAAGCTGGTCATACTGGGAGATTGCAACGCAAGAGTTGGAAATGGCTACATTTCATAGCCTGTTATAGGCCGACATGGGATTGGAAAATGTAATAAAAATAGAGTAGTTCTTTTGACGTTTTGTACCGAGAATAATCTGGTTGTTACCAACACTCTGTTTAAGCAGAAAAATAAATATAAAACCACCTGGATGCACCCAAAATCTAAGATCTGGTGTCTCATAGGTTATATTTTGATCAGAAAGCGTGATATGAAAGATGCTTCAAGCGTTCGGGCCATGAGAGGAGCAGAGAGCTGGACTGGCCATCGTCTAGTGCGTGGAAAAGATTTTTTTTCGATAATGCCTAAAAGTTGACAGTCTGGTCCTAAGGTACCGAAAAAGTGAAATGTTGCAAACTTCAAATTACTAAGCAACTTGCAAAGATTCCACGAAGCTATAGAAAGTATCAATCTTGACCCAAACAATCTATGGGAAGATTTCAAAACAAAAGTATTTCAATCTGCAAGTTCATTAGTGGGATTTAAATCACGTAAGTCCAGTAACTGGTCTTTAGAGAAATCACCAGAAATTCATGATTTACTTGTAGAAAAACAAAACTTACGCAATACACTTCGTTCTCAGTACTTGAACCCCAACTCAAACGAAGCTTACAGGAAGCTGAAAGGGAAAGTGCTAACTGCTCTAAGGAAGATTAAACAGAAATGGTGGCATGATAGTGCAAAAGGGGCGCAAGAAGCAGGTGATAGAAATGACACAAAGGGTTTGTACTCTTATGTTAAGGAGGTATACGGCCTAGAATCTTCTCCAATAGGTCTAGTGAGAACAGCAAATGGGCATTTGCTTCTGACTGACACCGCTTCTATTTATAAGTGCTGGGTAGAACATTTTTCTGCACTTTTGAAGAGACCATCATCTGCTGACATGAGGATTATAGAAAAATTGAACACCTCCCAGTTATAGAGGGGATGGCATTTGAACCAACTCTGTATGGCATTTATTTAGCAGTGAATAAGCCGAATAATAATAAGTGTCCAGGGTCCGATGGAATCTATGCAGAGGTCTTGAAATATGGCAGTGACAAAATGTTTGAACTCTTAAATATATTAACCTGTTACTGTTGGAGAACTGAAAAAGTGCTTCAAGACTGGATTGATGCCATTTTAGTCTCCCTGTATAAATCGGGGCCAAAGGATCTGTGTGGTAATTTTCGTGGGATTTCGCTTTTGTCTGTAGTTGGAGAGGTACTTGCCTGCAATATTTAACAGTTTAAATATCTTCATAGTTCCAAATATGGGATTCTGAGTATCAATGTGGTTTTCGCTCCTCCAGGAGCACAGTTGACTGTATCGTTGGTATCAGAGAGTTGCAGGAAAATTGCATTGAATAGAATCTTGCCCTATGCCATTGCTTTGTTGATTTGAGCATAGCATTCAATACCGTTAATCGAAATGCTCTGTGGCTAATTCTAAGGAAAATTTGTAAACATGATCAAGGCTTTGCATCAAGATATGAAAGCTAGAGTTAATTTTGGTGGTAGGCTCTCTGAATCTTTTGTCGTAGAAAATGGAGTAAAGTAGGGAGACCTTGATGCACTCACCCTCTTTGCGATATACTTTGCTGTTGTGCTGTCAGACGCTTTTAAAAACTCCTTGAAGGGTATTTATATAAAATATCGAACAACAGGGAGGGTTTTTAATCTGATCAGACTGAAATTCAAAGCAAAGGTTTTTACTTCGCTCATTAGGAAACTCTTATACGCTGACGATTGTGATCTGATTAATCACTCTGAAACAGGCCTGCAATCTCTTGTATCTGCATTTGACTCAGGTTGTATTCTTTCATCTACCTTGGAAGCTCTGTACAAAATGATGGAAATCTGGACACAGAAATACATCTGCGAATTCAAAGAGCAGCATAAGCATTTGATAGTTTGGAGTCACGTGTTCGGTGCCAACAACATAAATAACAACACAAAATTGGCTCTTACCAGACGTGTTATGAAAGACATTTCAAATTGTTAGAACAATTCCATCAAAAATGCCTTCATTGTATTTTAAGCATTAAATGGAATTTGTTTTTACACCAAATACAGATGTCCTTGCGTCTGCCGGCATTACTTCAATTAAAGCTCAAAATCCACTTCTCAAAAACCAAATGAGATAGTCTGGCCATATTGTTCGAGTGGCGGATGAACGCACACCCAACATGTTTTATGGTGAGCTTGCAAAGGAGAAACGCTATCGGTGTAAACCTAAAAAAGAGGTTAAAGGACGGAATAAGTCACTTGGAATGGATCCGGAGGACATGGAAACCCTTGCTTCGGATCGAGCTGGATGGTGAATAAAAGTGTGGAGTGGAGTGAAAGAGTTTGAAGAGACCAGGATAATACATACAAGACTCAAAAGAGATTTAAAGAAGAATGTTGCGATCGAGAAGGCGAATCCCAATGACGTTTTTGTGTGCACAGTTTGTGACAGACCATGCCTTTCTTTTGCTGAGCTCAAATCTCATTTGCGGACCCGTGAAAAACGAACTTCCACCTATATATATTTTGCCTATATATCTGTGAACAACTTTCAATGCCATATAAGCCATAAGGTCTGTAAATCTAATGGAGGTCTCAAAAGACATTTTAAGATCCACAAAGATCAGAAATTAACTGCAGCTCTTGGTGGTCCAAATCGGATATGCGATTTATGTGGGTGTCTTTTCAATACATTGTCTGGTTTAAAAAGCCACAACAGACGCCATAATGAATCTAAGGTGTAGGTACAAGAAGTGGTTAAATGAATCTTTCCACGGTCCTTTGATCGTAACTAATTGATATTCCCCTTTTCCTTAGTAGCTCACGACTCACCTATGTATAAGAGCGCAGGCAGGACGGTACTATTGAAGAGACTATTACGTATGGTCTTGTTCAACTTTCTTTGATTACGACTTTTATTGAGGTAAACGCCTTCAATCTTGCTCTTATTCTCCTCGAGATTTTAGCGACCATGTCTCGGAAGACAATTTAGTTAAACGATTTGAGCCCAGATTGAAAATTAAGAGTGTAATCAAGAAAGAATTAGTAGTGCAATATGACCAGTGGTATATAGCAACATCCAAAACAGTGCTACAGTGATATAATTTCTTATTCTTTTAATCTTTTTGTTGTTTC
>NC_068984.1:107204659-107207159 GCF_001194135.2 Octopus bimaculoides | reverse complement strand
GCGGCACCGTCTTGAGAGAATTTTAGTCGAACTAATCGCCCCTAGTACTTATTTTCTTTTTAAACCTGGTACTTATTCTATCGGTCTCTTTTGCCGAAACACTAAGTTATGGAGACGTAAACGCACCAGCAACGATTGTCTGGCGGTGTTGGGGGAAAAACACAGACACAAAGACACACACATGCATATAAGGCGAGCTTCTTTCAGTTTCTTTACGTTCCCATAAATAAACAATTCGGCAAAAGAGACAGACACAATTAGTAACAGCAGTACAAAATGGGCAACAAGTGTTGCTTTGTTGGGCTAAACCTGTCAAGACTGTACCGAAGCCTGGCAACAATGCAATGACAAGCGAAAAGAAAAAGATATGCTTAAATAATATACTAAAGGTGTTTCCAAACCCATAGGCCCGCAAAGTTCATTACTCGGATTCTGTAGCGTATATATTCTCCAGCCTAGACTAAATTCCTGTACATCGAAGGATTATTCGCTTTTTGCCAGTTGAGTGGACTAGAGCGACATGAAACGAATCGTTTTGTTTAAAAATACAACGTATCGTCCAGTCCAGGAATCGAAATCACAATCTTACGATCATGAGTGAAAGACCCTAACCAGTAAACCTCGCACCTGGATTACAAGGAAGGTTTTTATGATGGTAGTTTTGAGAGCTCATGTTTTATTGCCGTAAATCATCACTGGCAGGATGTACTCATTGAAGATCTCCCTTTTAATTTTCATGGAAGCTTTGGGACTTCTCATGAAGTTTTCTACCTTTCCAAAGGCCTCCCAACCAAGCACTGTTTCTCTTTTGGTCACCGGGAGGCGATTTCCGTCTTTTGTTACCATCTTTCTCAGGAAAATGTAGCTGTTTAGCTCTTCTATGGTTTTGCCATTTACGGTGTCGGGCGCCAGCATAGCGTGGCCATTAAACATGACCTTGGTCTTTCAAAGGTTTATGTTGAGGCCGACAGGTAAGCCTGCTGCTTGGATAACGGCGAGCATTTCCTCTAGTTCCTTAGGTGTATGCTCTATCAAGATGATATTACCTGCGAAGATTTGCGTCATTTTACAGCAGAGTTACTGTGTAACGACTCTACTCTATCGAGCGAAAACAGGAAAGATATGCTGTGATATGCGTATTGAAGATCCTAGGGGAGTGGGTACCAAACTATTGTATCGAGAGTTATACCAGCTCTTGGACTATACGTCACTGCACTGTTCCACCCATCCCATTAAGAGTTTGGACCAGGTACTGAAATAACTTGGGATTCAAAGGTCCACAAATACTTAATATCGCACCAAGAAATTTTCATGGAGTAGGGGTAGATGTTTACAAAAAACAACTTGATCTCCTTCTGTCTAAGATCCCAGCTGAATCTACATACATCACAACAAGAAACTCAAAAGCCAATCATAAAAGCCTACTAATTGAAAGGGTGATAATACTGGTAGTGTCCCAGCATGGCCACAACCTTTGGGCCGAAACGCATAAAACAATGAAAGATTATATTTATATATACGATATATCTAAAATATATATATATATGTGTGTATATACACATATCATTAAATAGGTTATTAAGATGATGGCCTGAAGACATTATCAGATATCCAGGATAGGAATTGTCAATTTCCATGACAATTTAGGCAAAAATATCAAGTCACTAATATATTAATAACTGAGTTTTTATTTATTTATTCATTCATTTATTCATTTATTTATTTATGTTGCCGAATCTGAGAAGACTAAGAATCTGCTTGAAATGGATAAAAAGAAAAGAAAAAGAAAATGAAAAGAAATACAGAAAAGAAAATTTAATGCTTACATGAAGACTAATATACTAATTGTATGTGTTGCCTTGAGGACGACAAACGAGAACGAACCAGAAGTAAACTGACACAAGCAAATTATCTCTGAAAAGTTAGTCATCCGCGATAGGGATGAGAAAGATTCGTGTGACAATCTGACAGCGACGCAGATTAGTCTTAACTCATGCATCACTTCTTCAATTAATTATACCTTTATACGTACATACATACATACACACACACACACACACACACACACACACACACACACACACACACACACACACACACATATATATATATATACATACATGTTTATGGTAGGGTGTGTGCGCCTGTGCAGGTATCTGTAGATATGTTTATGTGCATATATTTATATCTATGTATACATACATACATACATACTTGCATACACACATGCATATACACATATACGTACATACATACATGCATATATATGTATGTATATATATATATATATATATATATATTATTTTGTTTAAAAGAGTTCCAACACTGTCTGTTTTTTATGTTTTATTTATATTCCTGCAGAACCAATGTGGGTATAGAATATGGAATATACAATATATAATATACAATATATAATATAAAATAAAATAAAATAAAAATGGATGGCACCATGAAATAAAGTATTGAATGTAGATGAAATATTGAGTGTTCAATATAAAGG
>NC_068984.1:107201005-107204191 GCF_001194135.2 Octopus bimaculoides | reverse complement strand
TATATATATATATATATGTATGTATGTATGTATGTATGTATGTATGTATATATAAATAGTTAATAGCGACAGATTCTGTATTAATACTAAAAATAGTTTTTATTTTCAACGTAATGTCGATGTTGTGTTAGATCATATAAAACTGTGTTATTTACCATAGGATATCTCGTATCAACTCATGGTGCATAAAAGCATCCATATTTATATCGTTGAGAGACGAATTCCGTCTGGTACGGCCGCCAGAACTGACAGATCACGTGATATCGTTCAGCCTGCGCTCTCCACTGGCAGACGTCCTGTAGCGACATAACCGGTTATGACGACGAGTATTCCAGTCGATCCGATCAACCGAACAGCCGGCTCGTGAAATTAACGTGCAAGTGGCTGAACACACCTCAGACACGTGTACCCTTAACGTAGCTCTAAAGGCGATTCAACGTGACACAGAATGTGACAAACGCTGGCTCTTTAAAATTCAGGTACAGCTCATTTTGGCCTGCTAAGTGAACCGGAACAATGTGAAATAAAATGTCTTGCACAAGGTCACGAGCACCGCCGGGAATCGAACTCACAACCTTATGATCGTGAGCCGAATACTCTTAGCCACTAAGTCACGTTCCTTTAACTGTATACAACTAAACGCTGTATTGCATAACATTATGAATTTTGTATATGTAGCACTAAAAAACTGTTAAGTGATTTGGTTGTGAGCAATGCACAACTCAATGTTGAGAAAAACAAACGTTAGACCGTTGGGGTTGTTTAGCACTTCCTGCAGCTTTTGAGATATAGAACAATGCATAATTAATTTTCAACATTATAACCACTAATCCTACGGAATTGCATTTTCGCTTGTTACATGACTTTTTATGGATCTTGTAGTCACTACAATGTCAATTAACAATGCATTTGTCGCAGCAGAGTAAAATTTCTCAGAAGCGCTTGAAAGTAATAAAGACAAACTGTAGAAGCATAAAAAATATAAATATCATTCACTCAGATATGAAGTATGAAACTGGTTTAGTTTTGATGTGAGGGAACGGAAGGTTTTCTAAGATTTTCCAGAGCAAATATAAAACCATTTTCATTTTTTTGTAAATTTTGCTTAATCATGGATTATATAGAATTTCAACATTGCCAAAATATTTATTACAGATTATTAAATTTGACAGCATCTGAAATGTTTGCAATATATATAAATAACAGAAAATATGTAGAAATAAAAAATAAATAAAAAGATTAACAAGGCATACCTATCTATTTTTCTTTTGATTTCAGTTGTGGAAATGTATCTATTGCGTTGAGAAAAATCAAACTTATTCTCCATGACAATAATAACACAACCACTGAGATATAATGGTATCAAAACGACAGACTAAATGGATGATGGTATTCAACTATATTCCTGTGAGTTATGATATGGAGTAGAACTTTACGAAAGTCATTTGAATATATTGCGGTCAATAAGTTTGACTGTATCTCAGTATTAAAAATTTATTACTTTCTGTCAATGTCTTCTGACAGATATTACTATTAATCGGCTCATTATACATAGTATCTAAAGCAATATTGAATCTTCCAAAGAAAGCCCTAATATTTAGACCTCAGTATTATATTTTGCTTCCTTTCAGTTATTTCTTTATATTCCATATATCCATAATATTTGCTGAAACAAAAGTTTCACAGTTTTCATTGACAAATTTCAAGCAAATTGTATTTGTCTGTAGATACTGTAGCAACAAAACCTGTTAGGTTCCTGAGACACCACTGAAAATATTCGTTTCTACTGTAGGCACAAGGCCTGAAATTTTTTTGTGGGGAGAGGGGCAATCGATTAGATCGACCCCTGTAAGCAACTGGTACTTAATTTATCGACCCCAAAAGGATGAAAGGCAAAGTCTACCTCAGCGGAATTTGAACTTAGAACGTGAAGACAGACGAAATACCGCTAAGCATTTCGCCCGGCGTGCTAACGTTTCTGCCAACTCGCCACCTTACACCCCTGAAAATATCGATTACGGTGGATAAGAAGCAAAGATTCCTAGAAGACTACGACTCTATAGCAAGCTACATACACGGAAGAAATTCAATACAATTTTGCTAGCGAACAATCTTGTGCTCCCATCATTTGCAACGCCAGATAAAGGACATCCTGTTTACATCAAGGCAGACTGAGCTACGGAGAATGAAATAACAATGCAGCGCTGATGAGGTTAAAAAAATACGAAATTCTTAACGCACAGTGACATTTTTCTAAGTTAGGCTGACAAATTGACAACATACTGTATTTGATAAATCTCATACAATACACAAAATTTATGGAATAAAATGAATATAGTATAAACAATCATAAATCTTAAATTATTCATTTTAACTTTTTAATTTTAATTTTTTTTATATTGTTATGTTTTTCGTAAATAATTAATATTTTTATTGAAATCGTCTTTATAAATTTCAGCAGGGTATTATAATCATTTTCAGTGTTTCGTATTGACGGCACTAAATTTGGCAGCTATTCTCAGAAACATATTATACCGTTCTTCTATTTTGAACAAAATTTTGAATATCATTCGGAATACATCTGAATGTTATTCAAAACACAAAATTAATTAAAAACAAACAAAAGCAATACTTTCATTCAAATAAAATCGTATAGCAGCAGTTTAGTAATCCGTAAATATCTCATCAGGATTGTAATTTCCGATCCACTGGATTTTTATGTAAATATTTGTTATGTATTTTTATATTTAAATTAATATGTAAATTTTCTTTTTACATTTTCTATGAGGCTCAGTAAAGAAAATTCATCAATTGAAAAGTCTTATCTGATTAAATTCCATGTCAGACTTGTTCACAATTCTAAATAAGCGTACTATCGTTCTGTGTTTACCATTAACCAAAGGGTTTTCTAAATAATTTTTCACTGAATGGGTTTAGGAAATTATTCCCCATCTTCTCCCAGCAGAAATTAGAATAAGAATTCTACCAAAGTAAAAAAAGGAATTCCTTAATTACTTTGTAGAGCTTTTTTGTTACAATATTTGTCAGAGTCACAGTTTTCTTCATATCGTAATTTCGGGAAAGACTCCAAGTAGCAGCAATAGAAGTATCATTTTCTTTCTAGTTGATTGGATGCATACGTTCACATGCATATATATATATATATATATATATATATATATATAT
>NC_068984.1:107199130-107200995 GCF_001194135.2 Octopus bimaculoides | reverse complement strand
GTGTGTGTGTGTGTGTGTGTGTGTGTGTGTGTGTGTGTGTATACATATACATACACACGTATATATATATGTATGTGTGCGTGTGTGCGTGCGCGTGTGTGCATGTATCTATCTATCTATCTATCTATCTATCTATCTATCTATCTATCTATCTATCTATCTATCTATATGATGGGCTCTCTCGTTGAAGACGACGTATGAGTGTTCAGCTTTTGCGTACGACCTGCACAAATGATTTGTATATAATGATCAAGTGTTCGTGCTGCACATTAGCTCATTCCCTCCATCAAATCGACGTTGTCTGAACGGGTGCTCTGTGTACCACGTCAGGTGTGACAGTGATTGTAGAACAATGAAAAATGAAGTATTTTGCTCAAGAGCACAAGACACCACCCGGTCTAGGAATTGAAATCACGATCGTTAGATCACGAGTGTAACACTCTAACCACTAAGCCACCATTATGACTGTGCTAAGAGAGATGCTTTCATTCTATGCATTCGCCTGATCCTATTAGATATAATATTTCACTGAAGTTTCCAGTGATATTGTCTTTTCTGTGACTGTCAACAGGTTTCGGTCAGAGACAGTCACTCAGTGTAGATGGAGTTAAACTGATAGAGTCATGTTACTCTCATGGTGAGCCCAGTGTTGCATGCTGCACCAGGCAGAAACCATTTCAAAATTCTGGACCAGACAAACACCATTTCAGTAGAGCACTAAACCGTAGAGCAAGAGATGTTATCTAATCCAATGATTTTGCTGTACAAAAAGGCATTTTTGCTTTGCGAGCTGTATATGAATTTAGAATTTCAATATATAACATAAAAATAATGGCGGTGTGCTGGCAGAATGGTTAGCACGCCGGGCAAAATACTTAGTAGAATGTCGTCTGTATTTACTTTCCTAGCTCAAATTCCGTCGTGGGCGACTTTGCCTTTTGTCATTTCGGTTTCGATAAAATAATTACCATTTGAGCACTGTTGTTGTTGTGTTGTGTTGTTGGCACTCCGTCGCTTACGACGTCGAGGGTTCCAGTTGATCCGATCAACGGAACAGCCTGCTCGTGAAATTAACGTGCAAGTGGCTGAGCACTCCACAGACACGTGTACCCTTAACGTAGTTCTCGGGGATATTCAGCGTGACACAGTGTGACAAGGCTGACCCTTTGAATTACAGGCACAACAGAAACAGGAAGTAAGAATGAGTGAAAGTTGTGGTGAAAGAGTACAGCAGGGTTCGTCACCATCCCCTGCCGGAGCCTCGTGGAGCTTTAGGTGTTTTCGCTCAATAAACACTCACAACGCCCGGTCTGGGAATCGAAACCGCGATCCTATGACCATGAGTCTGCTGTCCTAACCACTGGGCCATTGCGCCTCCACGTTGTTGATGTAAGCGACTTACATACTCCCCAGAAGTGGCTGACCTACTGCCAAAATTTGAAACCAATATATAATATAAAACATATAAGGATAGTATTTTCCAAGTAACTCTTAAAATTATGAATAATCACAAAGTCAAAAATTTCACACATTTTAGAATCCTGCAACGATTCAACTTTGTCACTGTACCTACATTACAATAAAAGCATATGCAAAGACTACCATTATAAAAACTTATTATATGACATTTAAATGTTGCAAATAAATGTTCTACATTTTCAGTACTCGGGCAACGTCAAATATTTTTCTTTCTTTCTTTCTTTCTTTCTTTCTTTCTTTCTTTCTTTCTTTCTTTCTTTCTTTCTTTCTTTCTTTCTTTCTTTCTTTCTTTCTTTTGCACGCGCGCACACGTGTGTGTAAGACACTACCATGCTCAATGGTCTATTAAAGGTTTTTCACGTTTCCTTACTTGCTGTTTGCGTTTA
>NC_068984.1:107197504-107198331 GCF_001194135.2 Octopus bimaculoides | reverse complement strand
TGATGTATATATATGTATCTATATTTATGTTATATGTGTATGTATTTGCATACATACATACATACATACATACATATATATGCGGACACACACGAAATAGTTTGTTACTTGATGTATATATATGTATATATATTTACACTATATGTGTATGTATTTGTATACATACATACATACATACATACATACATACATACATATATATACAGACACATGAAATAGCTTGCCACTTTATATATATATATCTACGGATTAGCTTGTTACTTTACACATACACACACACACACATACACACACATACACACACACACACACACATATGCCATATCTTGCTATTTTAGATACCAATGTTTCTCGTCTTTTTCTTCTTTTAAACTCATATTATGTAAATGCATGGAGCGTCGATATCTCTTAAACAACTGTGAACCATTGTAAAATGAACTCTAAATGTATCACATTTCTTTCTCCACCAGGAAACTTCATATTTACATATACAGGAATAACAAAAATAAAAGTAAAACAAAAAGAAAAAAGAAAAAAAAGAAAACTCAAAGAAATTGCAGTTACATAGATTTCGGAATACAATGCATTTCATCTAAAATATCTAAAATCAGATTATCTGAAAATATTTTGTCTGCTTTGTCAATGTATATTCGATCAAAGAACAACATCGAAAATGAGTTGATTCAATACAGATATATTTATTTATTCATTGATTAATACGTTTGTTTATAGCAGATACAGAATGCAGCTTAACATACTTCCAGTACATCGTACCATAAAGAATGTGTACGCTTAATCTTTGTCGTTGCGTTTATATATATATATAT
>NC_068984.1:107192922-107197172 GCF_001194135.2 Octopus bimaculoides | reverse complement strand
ACCCAGTAGTGCAATTTTCTGTATGTTATATATATTTGTAAGTCCTGGTGTTTTTGTTATGTATTTGTCTGAATATTTTCATTATTATTATTATTATTATTATTATTATTATTATTATTATTATTATTATTATTATTATTATTTTTGTTGTTGTTGTTGTGTTGTTGTTGTTGTTGTTGTTGTTCTTCTTCTTCTTCTTCTTCTTCTTCTTCTTATTATTATTATTATTATTATTATTATTATTATTATTATCATTATTATAAAACACGTCGCAGTGTATCAAATATTGTGATGACGTAGATTAAAAATACTGTGCTGACCAGGGATTTGTGCTGTCTTTCAAATCACAACAAGGATCTCAAACAGACAATACTTTACGCAGTATGCGTGCTGTTCCAAGTAAAGCCGATTTCTGCAATACACCAAGATTGTAAGGTATATCTAAAGTGTTCAGATGCTTTTTCAGGTAGGGCTGTATAGAACCCAATGCTCCGATGACAACTGGAGCAACTCAAGCAAATTGAGGATCTCAATTTTCAGGTCTTTATATTTGTAGACGCTTACTCTTTCTTTCATAACAATATGTTGAGCTCCTGGCATTGCCTAATCAATTATTAGGCACAGTTGCTTGTTTCTCTTAAAGGCTATTATATCCCGCCTTCGGTGCTCTAACACCTTGTTTGTCTGGAAGTCAAAGTCCCAGAGCATCATTGCTTTCCTGTCTCGTTCATTACTCTTCTCGGTGTATGTTGGTACCAGGCGCCCGTTACCTCATTCATACTTCCGGTGTCTGCACCTATACTCTTTCTCTACAAGACAAACAAGCGCTAACGATGTTAGTCATGCTTTCGACTTTCTGGAAGTGAATTATTCAAACTCTAAAGAATTCCTCTCAACACAAGGCTATGATGTTCTCGCCTCCACTATTTCTGCTCCAGATCAGAGATACACACACCGTTAGCCACTGAGGGACATACTGAACTGGTTAAGGTCAACCAACTAACACACAAATCTATGGTATTAAGGAACATATTTGCCGTAGTCCAACTTTTACGCCAAGACAACCATGTACACGATAACACTTCCAATATGAGAAGCCATGAGAGCCATTGCCTGGTACTGCATCAAGGTTACTACTACTACTACTACTACTACTACTACTACTACTACTACTACTACTGCTGTTGCTGCTGCTGCTGCTGCCACTGCTACTGCTGCTGCTGCTGTTACTACTACTACTACTACTACTACTACTACTACTACTACTACTACTACTACTACTACTACTACTACTACTACTGTTATTACTTAATTTACGTACAACAGATTAGACTGTTGGAAAAATAGCTAACATCGGGCTAAAACAAGTAATCTTAGACGCTCAAAACCTTCCTAAGTATCTTAGCTGTCCCTAACAATACTGTTTTCTGGAGCTGTACTAAAGTAGGTTTTATGCCTCTTTCCTCTATCTATCTGTTTAAATCTTTTATCCAGTTAGTCCTCAATTCCCGATCTTGCGCTGATACTAACAAACTTTCTGTCTCCCTTTCCAGCTTTCTTTTCTGCAACCATAACCATATCTCACTATTACTAGTTTCTACAACTATCGTGGGAAAGCTACAATGCAAAGCCTTCTCTTGCCAGTAAGATAATTTTGACTCTTTTTACTGTTTCTGTTTTTTGCTACATTTGGTCTTTTAATATCCCTATCTACTACTGTTACGCCAGCAGCTCTTAATAAAATGTCTTCACTGTTACCTACAAAGGAAGCTATATCTACTCAAGCTAACTCCACACACTTTCTACTGATATTAAAACTCTACCACTTTCCTTAATAGGTAAATACAATCTTGCTACTCTGCTCTATGATGAAGTTCTTCATTAGTATTGAATTTTTTCCTTGTTCTTTTGTCTAGATTCGCTAATTCAGATTTTGTCCAATCAATAAAAGCTGCTGAATATCTAAGTAACGATACTGCCCAAGTATTTACGGCCTTCACTAGATTCGGATCATTTAGCATTGTTAAAGTCATTTAAATACTATCCGTTTGATGTTTGCTTATTTTGTTCACGTGCGGAGGCTTCTACGTGTTCGTATGTGAACTGTATAATAATTATATTTGTAGATTTATAAGCGAGAAACAGCAATGTGTATATGTGTAGAAATGAGAATGCTCTTCTTCTTCTAGTCAGGTGTCGCACTATGCGATGCTGTGGTCATCACGATGTCATGCCACCTTCTCCTGTCCTCTACCCCATGGACAGCTGAGAATAAAGACAATCCTGTGGCTGCGATGTCTTTCAGTCAAGAAGTGGGTGGTCTGCCATTCACCTTGCCAGTTATGATTTTTCGCTAAAGTCCGTCCCGGCGCTTGACGTAGCCAAAGAACCGTAGCTTCCGATTCATGATGTTTCGCCGAAGCGTCATCTCGCAACCGAGCTTTTCTAGTACCCAGTTGTTCGTCCTTCTCTCCGTCCACGACACTAAGGATTCTGCGGTAACAACACATTTCAAAAGCGTTCACTCTTTTCTCGTCTGCCTTCAGCATTGTCCACGACTCGCAGCCGTACGTCGCAATAGGGAAAGCGGCAGCCCAAAGTAGCCTTATCTTCAGCAGCATTGACACGCCACGACTCTTCCAGATGTTCCCCATATATTGTACCGCTTGCCTGGCTATCGCGAGCCTTCTTCGTATCTCTGGTGTACTTGATCCACTGGTGCTGATTGTGGATCCCAAGTACACAAAATCATCCACTTCCTGAATCATCTCTCCGTCTACGGTGAAGTCACCTTGGTCTGTCTTGTACTTATCCACCACCAAGATCTTTGTCTTCTTTACATCCAGGAATAGGTCACTTTGTGCACTCATGTCTTTCACTTTGCGTATCATCTGCAGCAATTCGTCCTTGCTGTTACTTATGAGGGTTGTGTCATCGGCGAATTTCAGATTGCACAGCCTTTCTCCGCCAATCTGTACACCACCATCGTAGTTCTCCTTCACTGCTCTTATGATGTTTTCTTCATAGATGTTGTGCAGATATGGAGACAGAACACATCCCTGTCGGACACCCCTCTCAATGCCGAACCACTCAGTGTCACCGACGGACGTCCTGACAGATGACTGTTGATTTTGATATAGTCGCGCCAACAGTGCAACTAAGTGTTTAAAAAATCCCATGTCCTTCATGACGCCCCACAGCTTGCTGTGTCTCACACAATCGAAGGTCTTAGAGTAGTCGATGAAACACGTTAAGTGGGTTTTTACATTCCTTAAACTTCTCGATCATCATCCTGATGTTGACTATCTGTTCCTTGTTCCTCTGCCCTTGACGAAGCCGGCTCGTTCCTCAGCGATGACGCTATTATATTTCCGCTGCAGTCTACCTACAATGATTCGCAGCAGGATCTTGCTTGTGTGGACAATAAGACTGATGGTTCGGTGGTTAGAGCACTCGCGTGGGTTGCATTTCTTTGGTATTGGTACGAAGACTGCATGACCCCAGTTGATCGTCCACTCCACGTCGTTCCAGACCTTGACACACAAACTCCACAACAGCTCTATCCCAATATCTCCCTTCACCTTCCATATCTCGATGGGAAGTTCATCCACACCAGGGCTTTTCCCGTTCTTGGTATGGTACAGCGCCTGCCTCACTTCTTCTTTGAGAGGTTCCAGTTCTCTGTCTTCGGCTACAGCGAGTTCAGCGGGGCGATCTTCCTGCCTCCTTCTATACAAATCGGTGCTGTATTCCATCCATTTAGCTTTGATATTCTCTTCTTCTGTCAGGATGTTACCTTCTTTATCGTTGATGACGTCACTACGTGGAGTCCACTTCCTCTTTCTACTCAATTCCTTCACCAAACGAAAAACAGACTTGATGTCACCTTTCTGTGACGCATACGGGACACATACACGAGAATGCATAAGTGATTAATTCTCGTACTCACAGTTTTGTTCACAGTTTAGTTGTGCGCAGATCTCGCAGCTTCTCGTGTTATTTACACTTTCGCCTACATGCTTTGCTGCAGCATCGCACCTAGAAGAAACTATGGCTTCTATACTTCATATGCGAAAGAAATCTTTCGGTTTCCATAAATAACTTACATTGAAACATAATCTTTTCTTTGATTTTTTTTGCAGTTTCTTAAAATCAGCTACAAATACCGCCACCCCACCCCACCCCCACCCCCACCATCATCATCATCATCATGGCGAGCTGGTAGAATCGTTAACACACCGGACAAAACG
>NC_068984.1:107189029-107190465 GCF_001194135.2 Octopus bimaculoides | reverse complement strand
TGTATTTTATGATAATTGGTGCCACCTTGTTTATGGCTAGTGTTTCCAGAATCCACGTGTGGGGAACACTGTCGAAAGCCTTTTGGTAGTCCACCCAGGCCATACTGAGGCCTTTCTTCTTTCTGCGGCTGTCTTCAGTTATGGCTTTATTGATCAATAATTGATCTTTACAGCCGTATGAGCCCTTGCAGCATCCCTTATTATTATTATTATTATTATTATTATTATTATTATTATTATTATTATTATTTTTTTCATTTTTATTTTGGCAGCGGCGAGCTGGCAGAATCGTTAGCACGCCGAGCAAAATGCTTTTCGGCATTTGGTCCCTCTTTATGTTCAGAGTTCAAATTCAGCCGAGGACGACTTTGCCTTTTAACCTTTCTGGGTTGATGAATTAAGTATCAGTTGAGTACTGGGCTCGATGTATTTGACTCAATTCCTCACCTAAAACTGCTGGCCTTGAGCCAAAATTTGAAACCATTATTATTATTATTATTTTCCGATTGAACTGCATTTCATTTGACCTTCGAACCGGGTATCAACCAGAGACATAAGACACATATATATATTAGATTGAGAGAAATTTCCTGAGAATGTGGGTGGTTGATGTCAACCCAATTTTCTGAGTCTCATAGATTGTTGGTTTCCCAGGGATCTGGTCAAAACATTTGTCACTACCTTTCTTGATCATTCTCAGGGTGCCTACAACAACAGGATGATTTTGGTTTTTAATTGCCACGTCCGAGACATCTCAATCTCAAGGTGCTTATATTTCGACAGCTTTTCAAATTCCTTTGCTGAGAGGTTTCTATCAGTAGGTACTGTCATGTCAATTAATAGGCATGTTTCTTTTTGTTTTAGGTTTTTGACGACGACGTCTGGTCTGTTAGCATTTATTTGCTTGTCTGTATGTATCCCATAATTCCAGAGGATGGTTACATTCTCCTCCTCAGTGACTGGCTCTGGATGGTATTCATACTAGTTCTTAGGGTGCGGGATACCATAGTGACGGCATATTATCCACTCCACCATGCCTAGTTTTATATTCTGTAGGGGCGAGGACTGAGCAACTGGCAACAATGTGGTCAATACTCTCCAGTTTGTCATTGCAGAGTCTACACCTCGTATCTGCCTATTATTATTATTATTATTATTATTATTATTATTATTATTATTCAGTAGTTTTATTTTTACAACGTGCTTTCACTTCACTACCGAGCGCAGCTCTGTGCGCCTTGGGTATGTGCTGTGGTTTGCTGTGGTGCTCATATGTTTACTGTATTGAAAGTGTTTTGCGTAGAATGTGTGCAGTACCCAGTAGTGCAATTTTCTGTATGTTATATATATTTGTAAGTCCTGGTGTTTTTGTTATGTATTTGCCTGAATATTCTTTTATTATACCTAAGGCACCTACTATGATAGGAATTGTTTCT
>NC_068984.1:107184847-107187347 GCF_001194135.2 Octopus bimaculoides | reverse complement strand
GGTCAAATACAATTATTCACATCCAAACAAATGTTCCGGCAGGAACAAACCCAATTAATTAAAAGATTGCTATTGTTATTCGTTCATTGCCATTGGGAATGGAGGAATAACTAAAATTAATCTATGTTTCAGTAAGAACATTAAGTTTGTATGATCTGAGGGCAGATGAATAATGAGTGTGAAGAACTGATTACTGGTTATTGTTCTACAGGTTTTTTTTTATAATAGGACTACCAGATGCAAGATAAAAATCCAGTCCTTGGATTCAAATGTCGAAGAATCATTACCATGAAGCCTTTCTTTAGTTTCAGCTCACGAAGAATCATCTCTGGTAACATTTGTTCATTAAAGTACTCAACACGGGTATTTATAGCATCATTAATTCGTGAGTCTATACTGTAGGGAACACAGTCTAATAATTGGCTGTTGAGCCTTACTGCGTCATTGTTTCTTGTGAAGATTCTCTTGGTTGAAACATCGTGTGTTGGCTCTATATCTGTAACGTCAATGTATTCACAATATATTATTTATTTACTTACATTTCCTTCGATAACTACCTCAAAAGAAATTTCAGCATCTTTTCATTGTCATATTTTCTAGTGTTCCATCGTCGATTCTAGGAATCTTCCTCGAAAATTGTTTTGCTCTTTTGCACTTATTTTCCAATGAGATTTAATTTTTCCGCACATCTACAAAGGAGGGGAGACTATTTGATGTATGATTAGATATTATTAGATATTGGACGTCTTAGAATCACATTCGCTGTTCCAAAAATATCTCTCAGTCTAGAAAATTAATATTTCTTCAAAACAATTCGTGATTATATTTTACCTCTTTTAAGATTATGTCAATGATTTTTAAACGAACTGAACAATAGAATGGACGCTTTGTTGTTTACGAGGAGAGAAACCTGGAGGGTACAAGTGAACTCAGAAATTTTCATGGAAAATTTTAAACTCCCTATCCGATACAAGATAGAAACAAGAAGTCTACAAACATTGTGATCGTTTGTTCGACTCACAAAATGTTTCTATTCAAAAATATAAAAATACTTACATTTTATTAATTTATTTAACTATGTAATGTTCGAAGACATGGAGCTGGCAGAAGTGTGAACATGTAGGACAACATGCTTTGCAGCATTTCGTACGACTCTGTACGTTCTAAGCTCAAATTCCTCCGAGGTCGACCATGTCTTCCGTCTTTTCGTGACTGGTAAAATAAAATACCAGTCTAGCACTGCGGTCGTTATTATCGACTGTCTTCTCCCAAAATTGCTGTCTTTGTGTCAAAAATAAAAATAATATTTAGATACATTTCAGAAAATATTTTAAAAAGAAAAGTTCGTTCATTTTTTTTTTTAATAAATTACATTAATTATATAATTATATATCAAATACGCTATATATTATGGGATTTTATATTCCATTTCAGTTTTCTTTGTAGGCAATATGGTTGGCATTTCTGTTGTGGGGGAAATATTTTCGGTTGATGTCATTTCTGCGCTTACATATCAGGCATCAAGGGACAGCCACAGTGGACAAAATACAAGACAGTCTTGCACATAATAGTTTATCGCACAATATCACTTTGGACTGTAATGAAATCATGTGTGTTACAAAATGTGAAAGCATTTTAGGCAGTCGAGCATGGTATAATACGGTCTGCAAGAGGTACAAATCTGAATGATTTATGCAATGAAATGGTCATTAAAATCACTTCGTATCGTACAATTAATTATTGTTATTAACAGAATATTATTCAACAAGGTTGAAGCTTCATGATGTTAGTATAATTCTGTTTTGAAAAGTTAAATTTTTTGCGCTTTTCACATAGTCTGATTTATTATATAGGATAATGTTGGCTGTTGCGTACTAAACATTATTCTCCCCACCTCTTTCTTTCTCGTCAGCCTGTCTGCTAACTGCTTCTCCAGTTCTTTATTTTCATTCTGCTTTTCTTACTTTATATGCACGCTAAATATTCTTTCTCGTTTTTCTCTTTTCGCTATCTGTACGTTATCGGAAAGAGTTTCACACACCTCATTCTTTGAGTGTCGTTGTGTTCAATATCACAACTCATCCTTCAAACGACTCTCACTCATACTCCGCGACACAAATCGGAATCACCACCCCACCCACTAACTAAAAAAATACCCATATGCACACGTGGCTTGGCATTTTATAATACACAATGTGATCCAGAAACCCTTTTGGGTATGTGCTGTGGTTTGCTGTGGTGCTCTTATGTTTACTGTATTGAAAGTGTTTTGCGTAGAATGTGTGCAGTACCCAGTAGTGCAATTTTCTGTATGTTATATATATTTGTAAGTCCTGGTGTTTTTGTTATGTATTTGTCTGAATTTTTTTTTCTTATACCTAAGGCACCTACTATGATAGGAATTGTTTCTGTTTTTAGATTCCTCATTCGAGTTATTATTATTATTATTATTATTATTATTATTATTATTATTATTATTATTATTATTATTATTATTATT
>NC_068984.1:107180174-107184462 GCF_001194135.2 Octopus bimaculoides | reverse complement strand
TGTGTGTGTGTGTGTGTGTGTGTGTGTGTGTGTGTGTGTGTACGTGCGTGAGTATAAACGTATATACCTGTCTATGTGTGCATGCGTGCATGAAGCTTGTGGGAAGAGAGAAAAGTATAATGTTACTTGATACAGTAAGGCGATAAGCAACGGCAAAAAGTGTTACTCGTTTCAAAACGTTTTTAATTCAACTTGTCACCTTAAGTGAAGTATTGTTGTTACATATTTAATTGTTTTCGTCTATGTATGCGGTACATATACATAAAATATAGCATAAATAACACTGGTCAACAAGTGTTTTTCATCAAAAGGTGTACTTAGTGTAGTTTTTAATGCTGATTTCAAATATACAATTAGTTTTTTTGACATCACTTACAGTTTCTAAGATGAGTTAGTTTTTTTGATTTTAGCTCATGCATTATATAGAAATTCCAATTAATGACGTGTATGCATATATTTCATTTACATCATGCCTTTTGCCATTCCAATGATATGGAGAGAGCCGAAAGACCATTTTAATGACTGCTATTTTTGTGAGGTAAATGTCACAGGATTTTCTATGAAGAAAAAGCACAAAATTGTGTATCCCAATTAGGATTCTGCAATGAGACCTGTGCCTCACAATGGAAGTCTACCAATTCCAGTTCTACCAGATAATGGCAGTGAAACATAAGATAACGATGCTGATGGCACGATAGTGCTGCTGAGGAAGATTACGTGGCTGATGATGATAGATTTGAACCTCAGAAATTTTCCCAAGTTGAACGGAATGACCTTGTCAGAGACCTATCCTTCTCAAAAGATACAGCAGAACTGTTGGCATCAAGACTGAAGTAAAAGTATCTGCTAGAGAACAGTGTTTGTATAACTTATTTTCGGCAGAGAAATGTGGTTCAACAAAAGTGTTTGTCTGTTGAAGGCCCGCTTCGCTTTTGCAGCAACATCGATGAACTTTACGAATTTTTTTCACAAAATCATTATCCTGCAGAGTGGCGTTTGTCTATTGACTCTCCAAAACGAAGTTTAAAAGCTGTACTTCTTCATAATGATAATTTGAAGCCCTTCATTCCTATTGCACATTCCGTTCATCTTCATGAATCATATGAGGACATGGAACTTTTACTTCATGCCATTGCCTATGAAAGATAGGCATGGAAAATATGTGGAGATTTAAAAGTCATTGGAATGTTAGTGGGAATGCAGTCATGTTTCACAAAATACTGTTGTTTCTTGTCTCTATGAGATAGTCGGTCAACTGACAGACATTATTCAGAATCAAACTGGCAGACAAGAACATCATACCAGCCAGGACTGTCTAGCATCAACAATACACCTCTTGTAGATCCATGTAATGTCCTATTTCCTCCTTTTCACATAAAGCTTGAACTGATGAAACAGTTTGTAAAGACATTAGGGAAGAGAAATGCCAGAGGGCTTGAGCATATTGTAGAAAAGTTTCCCCAAATCACACAGTCGAAGTTGAAAGAGGGTATTTTTGTTGGACCCCAAATTAGAGAAGTACTCAAGAATGTCAACTTCAAGACAACTATGGATGAACTTTCAATTGGATCTGTGAGAATTTCTTGGGCAAGAATTTCTTGGGCAAGAATTTCTTGGGCAAGAATTTCTTGGGTAATGGACAACAAGGATGGCATCAAGAATCTTTTGAATTGTTACTCAGCAATGGGATGTCACATGTCACTGAAAGTTAACTTCTTGGACTCCCATCTGGATTTCTTCGCAGATAAACTTGTAGCAGTGTCTGACGAGCATGGTGCAAGATTTCACCAGGACATTAGTGCTATGAAGAAATAGTACCAAGGCTTCTGGAATGACAGTATGCTAGCTGACTACTGCTGGACACTTTAGCGTGATCAACTAGACCGGGAATACCGCAGGAAATCCAAATCACAATGTTTCTAACTCTGTTGTTCTAACTTTGTTTTGCTTGACCCATTTATTCTGTATTCACTCTTTGTAGAATGATAGTGATGATTTTTAACTAAATAAACTAATTTACTTTCAAAAAATAATATGTCCTTATTTATTACGCTAATGATTTCATATATACAGATATGTAGATATTTGCATGTATCTACTGAAAAACTGATACGTGCTGCATACAAATAGAGTGAGAGTTTGAAATCAGCCTGAAAAGATAGCATAAAAAAGTTGGTTTGCATTCATAATGAGTATAATATATCTAATTTTGTTGACCAGTGTAATTAGTGAGTTTTCATGTGTTTGTGTCTGTGTGTGTGTGAGCACACACACACACACGCGCACACACGCGCACACACGCGCACACACGCGCACACACATAATCATATGAAGGACCTATAATTTTTAAGGGATGTGTGCTTCATAGTTCTCCGGTTTATGCCAGTGTTCAGTGAAAAAACTAAATACGTTAGTTTTGCATTGATGGATATGGGTATCTAAAATATTTATGAATGAGTAAAAGAAAAAAATGGCGAAATTGACATATGAACATCAGTTTATTAAAATATATTCAAATCGATATAATATGATGGTAACTCCTTTTCGGGGAAATTCTCCCCTGATGAAATACCCAATTAACCAGTTTCAATATGAAAATTTTAGATTAATCTAATTTAATTTAATTTCCTTAATTGAATCAATTTGATATGGAAACATCTGTAGGGATAAGAACTTCATATTATATCGATTTGAATATCTTTGAATAAACCGATGCCTATATGTCAATTTCTCTTTCATCTCTCTCTCTCTCTCTCTTTTTCATCTCTCTCTCTCTCTTTTTCATCTCTCGCTCTCTCTCTCTCTCTCTCTCTATATATATATATATATATGATGGTACTTTTATATAAGCTTAAAGCGATCACCGTGCAATGACTAAGGAAATAGTCTAATAAAGGGGCATATAAGCCCTCGACAGAAAAAAAGGTTTTCTATCCGCGTGGGAGTCGAACCCACATCCGTTTGTGAACGCGACTAAGTGTGAAACCATTGCCCCAGCGAATTAGTCCCACTTTTCTTGTTAAATTTAAGAACCATAATGGTTCGTGTTTCTGTGATGGTAACTCCTTTTCTGGGAAATTCTCCCCTGATGAAATACCCAATTAACCAGTTTCAATATGAAAATTGTAGAGGCGAACTGGCGTACCGCCTTAGAAGGGCCCTAGACAAATTTAAGCTAATAATTAAGGTTGTTGAAAGGCCAGGCAACCCTATCAAATCCATAATCGGTAGAACCTACCCTTTTAGTAGAACTCCCTGTATTGATAGGAACTGTACTGTATGTAGATTTAGCCCACAACCAAACTGTAAAGCCACAAATGTAGTCTAATGGTGAACAACCTTGATTGAAGTTGGTTACAGTTACGAATGAACTGAAGATCTGATGCTAGGCTTCAGTGTAAAAAAGTCCACATGGACGGAAGAAGTACCAGACTGTGTCACTGTAGCCCCGGGTTATTGATATTTGCAAATCTTGCTTGTTACTACGTCTATTGGAAAATTATCGATGGAACATTGGGCCAATGCTGAAGTTCTATGTAGTGAATATTATGTGCAACAAGGAAGGGCCGGCTTTTGCTATTGGCATACATGATAATGATGTGCAGTAATTTTTTTTGCGATAAGACACAAGTCATCGACAAACACAAAGCCATGAAACATTAGTACCAAAGAAAGAAATACTAATTGAAAGTCATAGAAAAATCAAAGAACGAAACGCACAAATATTTATTGAACTTGGTACAGAAATTATATAAGGATATCTGAATAGGAATTTTGTTATTATTGATGTGGGTGAGTTTTGAAAACTGAAGGAAGTTTTAATTGAAGTGGAAACGAATGTCTTATTAATTAGAATAGACGTCATAGTAGAGGAATGATGAATCGAAATAGAAAAGCGAAAATTGTTAGAAGGGTCTGATTTATCGTACAGAAATCAAAGAAAGGAACCTGAAAAGGAAATTGATGTATTGTAGAATAATCCGTTTTGAAAATTGAATGAAATATTAATGGAATTGGAAAGTGAAATCATATTAATTAGTTATGAGCTAACTGAAAAAGAGAGATGTGCTAACTGTGAGAAGAGTCTGTTCCGAAAATGAAAGAAAGTCGTAAAATGAAAGATTCTTATTGCTAGAAAAGAGGAAATTATACATTTAAGCGAAAGGAAGAGGAATTAATGAATACGACTTGCATATCACACACACACACACACACACACACACACACACGCAAGTAGATGAACGAATGAGTGACCGAAAGTATTTGAACTTTTGACCAGTTCAAATAT
>NC_068984.1:107176588-107179728 GCF_001194135.2 Octopus bimaculoides | reverse complement strand
TATATATATATGAATGAAGGTGTATAGCTTAGTGCATTCGGCTCACGATAGTAAGGCCATGAGTTCGGTTGCCCGTGGCGTGCTGTGTCTGTGAGTAAGACACTGTATCTTACGTTTTCGCAGTCCAATAGGCTGGCAAAAAATAAGTTGTACCTCTATTTCAATGGACCGGCCTTGTCACATTCAGTGTTTTACGATGATTCTTCTTGAGAGCTACGTTAAAGATACGCGCGTTTGTGGAATGCTCAGACATTTATAGGTTAATTTCAGAAGCAGGCTCTTCCGTTGATCGAATCACGTGGAGCACTGACGAACGGCGAATTCAAGCAAAAACATCCAACGTTAAATTGATGTACATAGATAATACATTAGTTTATATATTTATTATATATTTTTTGATATTGAAATGAAATATGTAATATAACGTGCGATGTAATGTGAAATATATAAAAATAATCTGCAACAAATGACAGAGACTTTTTAATGTTTGAAATTTAAATGTAATACATAACACTAAGTTAATGGAACATAAATAATTGAAAAGGAAAAAGGTATGTTGCAATACAACAGCAGAAGAATGAAAGGAATAAAATAAAGTGCATTAATTTGTGTTTGTGCGTGTGTGTGTGTGTGTGTGCCCATGCGCGTCGCCTACCGATTACAGTGTTGCTCTCACGATCGTAAGATTGTGGTTTTGATTTCTGAACTGCATAATGTGTAGTGTTCTTGAATAAAACGCTTCATTTGATGTTGCTCCTGTCGACTCAAATGGCAAAAATACGTAAACCTTCGACGGACCAGCGACCCGTCAAGTTGGAGATTATATACACCATAAAATTAGGAAAATTACGCTAATGAGCTTATGACTAGGGAAGAACCTTTGATCTTTTGATAAATGTACATTTAGATCCAGGTGTACGTGGTTTTCTTGATTAAAACACTCCAACTCACATTGCTCTACGATCACTTCGAGAATTGAATTTTAGCACCTGTATAGACAATGTCAATATGATAGTGGGTGTGATCTACCGTGCAGCACAAACATTTGATCTCTATAAAAGAAAAAAAAAACATTTGTATAGGTTGTTTAGCAAGAATTTGCAGAACCGTGTTTCTCGGACTACGAAAGACTGCTATCATATCATATATGTCTAATGAAATATCAGGTAAAAGTATTTAATGACGAATTTCCACATGTGGACTATAAATTTTCCTTGTGAATCACTGCTGCTATGTAATGAAAATAATGACTATCAAATGCTAACAGCGGAAACATATTTTCATCATGAACATGATGAAGATAATATTGAAGGGTTTTATGAGTTTTTATGACCGTTTTGGAAAATGTTTTTATGAAATATAAAATGCTTATTAAAGTGGTTTTGTTTGCAATATAGATTAAATTATTAATGCATATAGATTCATTTATTCAATCTCTCTGCAAATAGAAATGTCACCAAAAGGTATTTGATACTCAAAATACTTTTAAGCATTTCAGCTAGTTTAGACTATGTATTTACCAACACGAAGTCATTTAGTATGACGTTGATTATATTCTGGTAGTCAGATTTGCATATGTTGGGACAGTTAGAATTTTGGGATGTGTTTTCAGTGAGTGACAAGTCTATCATGGTGATTTTTCCGTGTTAGTCTTTCAGTTCCAGGTATATTTAGCTAACGACGTAGTCTTTCTACTAGATGCTGGAAATAAAATATGCAATGCGTAAGTCGTCTTTCTAAGACCAAACCTTATGTTACTGGGCCAAAAAGATGATCCGTACGTCCAATTGAAATACTTTATCACTTAAAAAAACCTTAAGAAAATCTAGGGCTATATAAATACCAGCAGCCACTTTTGTGTAATTTTTATGATAATGATAATAATAATAATAGTAATAGTAATAATAATAATAATAATAATAATAATAATAATAATAATAATAATAATAATAATAAAGGGTTCAAATTTTGCTACCAGGGCAGCAATTTTATGGGGGGAGATGAGTAAATTACATAGCCCCCCCCCCAGTGTTCAACTGGTACTTAATTTATCCACCCCGAAAACATTAAAGCTAAAGTCGACCTCAGTGGAATTTGAACTCTAACGCTAACGATTCTGCCAGCTCACCGCCTAAATAACAAGTACAACAAGAATAGCAACGAATACAGCAGCAACAGCATCAAAGTACTGCAGTGGAAGCTGTGTGAAAAGTTGGTTAGAGTGTGGCAAAACATGGTACCACAGAGAATGCCTGAGTCAGAGGCCTGCAAAATCCTGTGGAATTTCCCAATCCAAACGGGCCAGTGCTTTGGCACAACCATCTGGAGCTAGTGGTGGTAGACAAGGTAAAATCATATGCACTATAGTTGATGTCGCATGCTCATTTGACTCACGAATCGTTAAGAAGGAAGGCGAAAATAATAAACGTTTATAATCTTCTTAATACGACTTAACCCGACTGTGGAAGATGAAAAATGTAAAGATAGTGCTGATTATTGTTTGGATCTTGAGAACAGTATCAAAAGGTACCGAGAGGAATTTTGAAGGAAATGGGAATAGACTACCCAGTAAAGCTGTTGCAAAATGTTTGCATCCATGGCATGGCCGGAATCGGCAGGAAAATAATAGATAGTTGAAGAGAACAAATAGCATTGCACCCGCTACTCATCCATGATTCCAGGAGTTCCAATGAAACCTGAGTTAAAATGATGATGATGATGAAATATGATGATGATGATGAAAATAACAATAATAATAGTAATAATATCTTCTACCAGAAAATGAAGACATATCTTCTATATATATAAAAATGAGAATGTGTGTCTGTCTGTCTGTCTGTCTGTGTGAATCCCTAAAACTCGAGAACTACGCAACCACTTTCATTCAAATTTTACAGATGCCTTACTTAGGGTTCCAGTTGTGTTTTAGTCAAAAAGAATTTTAACTTCTTGCAGAGTTCGAGCCCACGGCAACATAATATCTCCTCCACTATTTAAGTATTACGTGTCAAAAGTGAAACAAAAACACTCATGTCAAATACTTTCACTTTAAAAATGAAACTATTCTACTAACTGAAACAATCACATTTCGATACTGTAATGACAGATACTTTCAGAGAGAGAGAGAGAGAGAAAGAGAG
>NC_068984.1:107162146-107175880 GCF_001194135.2 Octopus bimaculoides | reverse complement strand
GCATCTTTGCCTCCACTGATTCACTTGCAAAGTGTTGAGTAAAATTATTTCGTTGCAGACCTCCTTTGGGTCTTTTTATTATCACTACGACACACATAGTCCCCAGTTGGTAACATTGATTTCAAGGCCCTCCTAGATGAGAGACTGGCATTCCACTTAATGTCTATGTTCCATGCTGGCATGGATTGGAGAGTTATTAATGTAGAAATATGGTATCGTAGCTACTAACAGTTGAGGGTTGCGTAGTCTAGACGGCGTTTTTAGATTTCATTATTCTCTTTAACCCGGGCAAAGCCGGGTATTTCTGCTAGTCTTCTATAAAAATGAAAACAAAAAATCCAGTGAACTACCGATCAATAACATGTGTCAACACCACCTAGAAAATCCTCATATCCATATTAACTGACAGAATATACGTTTTACTTGAACAGAAGTCTACCCTTCCTCTAGCTCAAAAGGTGTAAAAAGAATTCATATGTATGCAAAGATCAATTACTCGTAAGTAAAATGATTGTAGAGTAGTGCCGGAGCAAAAAGAACTTGAGTATGGCATGGATAGACTACAGGAAAGCGTTTGATAGTGTCACGCATCAAGGCCCTTGAAATATATAAGATCTCTCCAAATTCTTAAAAGGAATCATGGCCAAGTGGAACACACGTCTCCTTCTAAGCCACAGTAATGGGATGAGCCAATCTAACATCAACATCAAATGAGGCATCTTTCAAGGTGACTCTCTCCATCACTCTTTGCATGGCACTGATTCCACTCTCAAACGAACTGAAAAACACCAGGTATGGGTTCAAAAGACGATCTGAAGCTGTTTGCTAGAAACTACGAAGAGCTAGTAATGTTAAAGAGTTCAGTAATGACATCGGAATGGATTTTGGCCTTGATAAGTGTGCTAAACCAACTTTTGTAAGAAGCAAGCTCAGGAAAACAGCTTCCATTAAATTAGACACCGACTCTACTATCAAGGAGCTTGACCCACAAGAAAATTACAAATACCCGGGGATAAACGAAGGAGATGGTATACAACATGCTACTATGAAGGAAAAAATATGAAAAACTGAAGTCAATTCGATACTAAAAACTGAACTCAACTCGAAAAATTGCACCGAAGCTATTAATACCCTGGCACTTCCAGTAGTCCAATATAGTTTTAACATCATTAACTGGAATCTTCAAGATGTCCATCGCCTGGACAGGAACACAAAGAAACTATTAACATCTAAGAACATGCACCATTCAAAAGCAGACGTTGATTGTCTGTACCTACCTAGAAGTACTGGAGGAAGAGGAATGATGCCAACAACAATGATGGTTCTGAGAGCAGTTGGCAACGAGGGAGATGTAATGCCTCCTCACGTTTTACACAGCGCTTAAGAGTCAATGCCACTATCTACAAAGAAGTGTTGGAGAAAGTTGTGAGGCTCTGGATAGACAGAGTAAGCAACGGAAGACCGAACGTCTTCCAAAAAGACTCTACGCCGTCTCATAAGGCTGGGAGAACCCAAGCGAGGCTGCATGCCAATCTCCACGATCATGTTCTCCCAGCACATGGCCTCCTACCATACCAGATTTCAATCCACTGGAGTACTACGTTTGGGCAGTAGTCAAGTGAGAGGTAAATAAACACACCCTTAGCACTGTACAACCTATTAAGTCCACTATAACCAGCACTATGTCCAAAATTGATAAAGATCATCTGATTCAGGCATGTCAACGCTTCCGACTAGTATTCAAAGTAGCCAATGATGCTAACGGTGGCTTCATTGAATAGATGTGATAAAATGATTCTCAAGATAATTAGTACTAATTTGCTTTCAAATATAGCCTTTCTTTGATGATATATATATTTTTTTCTGAATTCATATAAATTACCTAAAAAAACTAAAAAAAAACTGACGCATACTGTAGATATACGGTGAATCTTGGATCATAAATCTGAATTTTCAGTTGCTGATTATTCTAAAAAAAAAATGAATTAGGGGAACATACAAAATGAATAAATCAATGTATTTGCTCTCAGAACATCTTATAGTATCAGATGTATAAAGCATATACAACAAAAAATATGGCATTTTGTTAAACATGCTTTCCATTGTATTTATATTTTGTTTATATTTGCATTCTATTTATATTTAGCGCGTTTGCAAATCCATCATATTCCACATAGGAAATGAACTATTCCTGATTTGCGGCGCGCGCGTGCGTGTACGTGTATTTGTGTGTGTGTGTGTGTTTGGGTGTGTGTATTTGTGTGCGAGCATATATGCATTTTTACAACAAAGAATTAGAAAATAAATAAATTCATATAAAATACTATACGCTTTTTGAAGTCGTGAGCTCTACACTAATTTTGTTGTAAACATAGTTCCCACGAAGAAGCATATAAATACGTACGTACATACATACATACATACATACTATGTGTATGTATGTTTGTATGTATGTATGCATGTATAGATAGATAAACAGAAAGAGAGAGAGAGAGAGAGAGAAGGGAAAAACGAGATTTTAGACCTGTTTTCAGTTTCTCCGTAAAATTTTCATTCCAAAATCAAATTCAGTTTTATTAGTGATAAAATAGTAATAAGTTACAATCACGCAACTGTTAATGTAGATATGAATCCTTTTTATAGCCATCGCTATAAATCATTACCATTTTCAATAATATTACTGATATGATCTCTTTTCAACACAAATATTCATTTTTGCCAAAAAAATCATTTTAAAGTTCATTACTGAAGGATGAAAAAAGAAAACAACAACCTATTTTCTCACAGTGCATGACATATGTTTAGATACTTCACTAAGAGCCATACATCAGCCATAAAACGTGAAAAAAAATTTACATACAAAGGCGAACTGTCGACTTTTTATACTCAATACATTGAAATATTTCATAGGTGACAGAAGACCGACCCTGTAAACTTTTTTCAAGGGAGCTTTGTTATTTATTAATATATTTTTGTTACCCTAATTTTATAAAGCTACTTTGTGACAGGTTATTGAGCAGTTTTCTTTATATTTTATTTTATGCATTTGTCAAAAAAAAGTAATAAGTACTGATCATGACGCACAAGAAGCAGATGGATTTTTTCCTATTGATTTACTTTTATCAAAATTATTTATTATGTCATAAATTCCCGAATACTTGTGTGTATGACATTTTTCAACTCTCACTTCTGATACGTGCAATGATTCTTTGTATTTTGCTATTCATTTCAATATTTACGTTTCTGTCATCTCTCGTCTTCTTTTCCACTCTCACTGCTTTTTCACCTTCTTTCCTTCACTCTTTTCCTTCTTTCCTTCCCTCTTTTCCTTCTTTCCTTCCCTTCTACTACCATCGTCTCTTCTTCCTTTCGTCCTTTGGCCTCTTCTCTGCAGTCTATCCACTTCCTCCTTTACTTTGCCCCTTGTTGTTGCTGCAGATTTTGTTGTTGTTGTTGCTGAAGTTTACTTCTGCTGCTGCTTTTTTCTATTACAAACTAAATTCCTTATAAATGATAATCATAATGTTTTTAGTACCCCCACCCACGGAAAATCTGGTTGTACCAATTCTCATCGAAACGACAGTGCCTATATTTCTTAATTTAGCATTTTTCTCCAAAGTTGCTAAAAGTGAGGAAATATCAATGAACTACAAGCAGGTAAAATTTGGTCATTTTTTCTCTCATATTCTTCAATATTTGACTTGTTTAGATTACATTTTTATTACATATCACTTCAATTCATAAATCATGGAAGATATTTTCTTTAATTTTCTTTCTAGCCACAGACATTCGTCTTATAGTTAATATCCCTACCGCCTCAGACGACAGTGTATTTCTTTTATTGGATAAAAATCCCGCATACGTACATATATAAAATACACTATCGAACATTGTGTTTGTACGAATGTCAATATATATACGTACTTATGCATGTGTGTGTGTGTGTATATATACATACATACATACATATATATATATATATATATATATATATATATATATATATATATATATATGTATAAAGATTCGATCTAATATTTGGCATTAACAATTGATTAGATAATATATTGGTTGTGCAGGAGGTGTAAAGCAGCGGGGTAATGGTCTTGGGGTAGTTAGTAACGTCTCCTTACATTATGCGTTCAATCATCCATTAGGATCGATGGAATAAGTACCAAGACTAGGGCGGCGATAAAACCAAATGTTTCTGCCCCTCAATTCCGTGGCCTGGTGCCTATGCTGAAAATCATTAATCTATTGATTGCAATTCTTATTAATGGTAATATTGATTCAGATTATTGACATATTGGTGTTTTCACCGAGGTATTTTGAAGTTTCGTTAGTTTTGACAAAGTCTTAGGGCATACTATACTATATTGTGTGTATATATATATATATATATATATATATATATATATAAGATAATGCTAATTTTTGGTGATTACTTGTCCAAAATTTACACTTTATACGTATAGTTTCTGGCTGCAGATAACTGACAAGCGAGAAATGGACTTTATCAAACTAAAACGGTTCTCTAAACACTAAACAAAAGCAAAATCTTCCATAATATCCGAACTTCCCATTGAGCACAATATAATTTTATTTTGGCTTCGCATCTTATTTTGTCACACCATTTTATTTTGGCTCTATAGTTTACTTTGGTGCTACATTTTGGCTCTGGATTTTATTTTGGTTCAGTATTTTACTTAGGTTCTGCATTTTAATTTTTCTTTACATTTTGTCACTACATTATATTCTGGTTCACCATGTCAACTCTGTATTTTCTGTTGGCCCAACTTTATACTTTAACTCTACATTTTAATTTCGCTCTGCATTTTAGCTCTACATTTCACTTTGGCTCTTCATTTTGTCTCAACATTGTATTTTAACTCAACACTTTTACTTTGGTTCTGAATTTTGGCTCTACATTCCGATAAGCAACAAATTCTAGGTCCCCTATCACTGAGTATCTCACTTGGTGAATGTACATTTTACAAACCACAAATTCTGAAATTTTAAAGCATTGTCTTCACCTTCATGACCAGAAAAATACTTCCATCTCGTAAACTTTTAACCCTCTAAATATCTCAAGTCAAACCGACAATGGAATACTTTTGCGCCTGTGACGGTGGTACTATAAGACACATGCACACACAGAAGGTTTACCGCCACAAAAGAAATGCCAATAAACTTGTCATGAAGTTGCTCGCCAACATACTTCAACCTTGATCCCATCGACATGTATTTCTTCTCTGTATCTTTTCTCCCGCTACTTCAGTGATCTCTTTTCTCAGAATTGTCGAGTTTTCTCGTGCGATTTCTGCTCATGCACACTCGGGTTACTTATATCTTTACAGATTGGCGTCCCCGTCCAGGTGGGGAATATATATACGCCATGAATCCGGGAAGCTGGTCCTTGTGAGTCGGCATGATTCGAGAAGGCAACTTTACCCTTAGTAATGTACAGATACCAGGATTTCATTTAATTATTAAAGTAAATTTGATATTTGTTTTATTTAGAGAATATTGACAATGGTGAACACCCCCAGTTCCAAAAAAATTGTGATCCGTAGGGCTAAAGAACCAGAGATTTCGGATAACCAATGTTGTACCCGTAGAAAGAAATTGGTGAGAAATTATAGCATTATAAATATTATAGAATTATAGAACGACAGAACGATAGAATGATAGAATTTATAGAAATTATGGAATTATGCGCATTATTGAATTAGAATTTTGATTTATGAAATACAGTTGTTATATGTTGTTGCTGTACTAGTTGCTGTTTATCACTCAGACTAATTCTAGTAGATTAAGATCAAAGGTGATCAGCCGTAACCATCCAGTATTCTATTAGGACATTATGAATCTAGGCCTCTATTATGCAATATATCAATTTTTAAAGACAGAGAATTATGTAACTAAAATAAGATTCGGTGGTGGGTAAGTTTTTTTTTTTACGAAATTCAGTTTTACTCGTGCAGCCTAAGTTTGATAAAAGACGCAAGCTATCTCGTTGCTCCCTTGTTACAGTTGTTGTTGCACTTGTTTAATTCCACCGGGTGTCCACAAGGTCTGGGTACATGGAGTAAATAAAATTATAACATAAACAACTAAATATAAGAAATAATAATTTCTTAAAGTATGTGTTAATCCACATGTGGGTACATGGAGTAAATAAAATCATAACATAAACAATTAAATATAAGGAATAATAATTTCTTAAAGTATGTGTTAATCCCCATGTACCCAGACTTTGTGGACACCCTGTAGATCAGTGCTCCGCAACAGGTATACCGCGGCATACCTGTGTGCCACGAGACGATGCTAAGTCTGTCGCAGTGTAACCTGAATATAATTTTTTCCATGTACTTTTAGTTATATTTTTAGTTCAGGTGTGCCGCCTAATTTTGAAAAGAATATAAGTGTACCGAAAGTGAAAAAAGTTTGCGGAACGCCCAATTAAAGGGGTTTGAGTTGTGAACAACATAGCATTTTTTCAGACATTGTGTATCTAGGACTTCCTTGTCAAATGTGCTTTTTTTTCCATTTCTAAGAGGGCAGAATGTAAATAGAAAAATATTTAACTGTTACATCAAGCAAATCGAGTCGATGCATGCAAACAAGTTCTTTCGTTGGTCTGGTAAATTAAAGAAACAAAAATCAATAACAAGGTGAACTATTATTTCATTCGAAGAAAGATATAAAAATATCAGAATTTTTGGTAAAGAACTCATAATGTTAATGACTCTTACTGGAGGTTTCAAAGTGGAACGAATAGCGTTCATTGGTGGATTAAAAATACGTCACTGACAAATGGTTTTCACCGCGTTTTGCTCGTCAAATATAAGAAGGATGCACCAAATGATAAATAAAGTGTGTGCATTGTAAACTGGTAATTTGGTAACAAGATTGAAAACAATAAATAAATAATCATGAATTGTAAAATTGATGTAAAATGAGAAAAATCAGTAAAATCAATTGTAAAAAAAAGAATAAATGAATAACGAATGCAATGGAAATAAATTCTGCCACTTAACGAACACGAATTGTATTTTCTAGATATTAATATTTCGTAGACGACTGTTTATTTTTTCTTTTCCGGCATTCAATGTTCTTAGTAAATTCCAGTCGGTGCGGTTTAGCAGCTATTTATTACGATCACCGTCTGATCATGTAACTAAATAAAGCAACCCTTTCAGCGATTCATTACCATATAATAGTTTGTTCGTCATTAAAGTAACTGTTCAATCAATACTATTCGATGACTGATATTTATCCAAATTCATTCCATAAATATATATATGCACAAATAAATATTCATGAATTGTTTTGTTTCGTTTTATTTTGTTTGCACATTTAATGAATGTTAAGTTAAGGCGAGCGATTCTCTACATATTTATTTTTCGACTAGTTGTGTCTTTGTTCAGTTGTTTATTTTTCTCTTTTCTCTACAACTAATCAAACTCTAACGGCAGTGAATTAGCAAACCAGGCAGTGCAGCAGATAAACATACCGGGTGGTAGGTAGTATTTCGTTAAGTTCAGCTTTAAAATCATCCTGCGGGGTTCGACTTAACGTTTTATCTTTCCCGGATAAAGAGAGCACTGGCGTTGTTAGAATCGGCTACGCCACTACCGAAAGTTGATGACTTTGCTCACAGATTGTAAATAATTCCATAGCAAGTTCTCCATTTTTGTTATTATGTAAAATAATACACACAAACAGATGCACATATATTAATGAATACACAACATGTATGCAGATACATTGATTTCTAACATAAGCACAATACTACAAATTTGGAGAGAGAGAGAGGTTGATCTATTATATGTTGTGACCCCCTTCGGTCATGAACGACCATTGGATTGCACCTAGAAAGTTACCCTCCGTGGCACAAGTCTGAGCAAGGTTGTTTATGGAAGACCAGCAGTTGTTCATGCATGCTAACCTCCCCTCTCCACGCCACCGATGTTATCCAAGGGAAAGGCAAAGGCTGATACAACTTGGCACCAGTGACGTCGCAGCTCATTTATTAACGTGCAAGTGACTGAGCACTCTACAGACACGTGTATCCTTAACGTAGTTCCTGGGGAGATTCAGCGTGATACAGAATGTGGCAATGTTGGCCCTTTGAAATACAGGTACAACAGAAACAGGAAGAAAGAGTGAGAGAAAGTTGTGGTGAAAGAGTGCAGCAGGGTTCACCACTACCCCCTGTCGGAGCCTCGTGGAGCTTTAGGAATTTTTGCTCAATAAACATTCACAATGCCCGGTCTGGGAATCGAAACCACGATACTACGATAGCGAGTCCGCTGCCCTAACCACTGGGCCAACGCGCATCCACTATGTACCAAGGTACTTAATTGGGACTTTTATTTTTTTACGACACTGGAAATATAGAGAGGCAGAGTAAGTGCGTCAGGATTTGAACTCAGAACGTATCTAAATACAGCAAAGCATTTCGCTTGACAATTTTGGCAACCCACTACACCTGGTTATACAGTTTCCGGCAAAACTTCAACTACAACACGTGTGCTTGTGTGTGTGTGTGTCTCTGTGTGTGTGTGGTGGATTTATTTCGTTTGACGATGGGGATTCAATTGTTCGACCAACTGAATATCCTGCTCCTGCATTAATGTATAAATGAGTGAGTATTCCGCAAACACGGAAAATACAATAATTAAAATAAATTATAATACTAATACAAAATCAAAAGAGAACATCTAAGTATTCATCCATCATACGTAGGAACCGACTGGATAAACTCGGCCGTTACATCTCACATCTCTTGGTACTCTGCCTTTCATCTGACTGAGTTCTGGCGCAGCAAAAAGGTGCTCTTAATTTTTTGTGCTGGGTAAATTACAAAACTCCAAACGACGTGACGTCGAATACACTTACCTTCAAATACTCATAGAAGGCTGTGGAGCATTCAATTAAGTATCTGGCCTTGTTTATGTCTCCCTTCTGGTAAATACTCTTCGAATGTGTACCATCGAATGTGTAGCTCATCTATATATATATACGAAGTCCTCAACACCTTGAGTCCCATAATGTTTCAGCCTGCATTGGGGCTGATTGTTCGGGCTCAAAAAGGCGGAGACCGTATCGTAAGTTTATTTTTTTGCATCTGACAGGATTTCTCGCCGCTGTTCTTACTTGCTCTCAGTTTTCCTAGAAGACAGAGATAAAGAATTTTTTTTTTACTTGTTCCTGTATGTGATCGTTAAAGAAAGTGACTACCTTGGTCTCTTTTACCGGGAAAATATTCATGTTTCAATATTGTGTAGCGCAAATATTCAACAATCACCCGATGTCACGATTCGCTAGAATATTGCCCATGTGATTAAAAATTCTAACCATTCAAAGCTTCACCTAGAACTGGTATCAGCAACAATCCCATCTTTACTGGCTTTTCTCTCTGGGCCGAAACATCAGTATAAATTCAGTATACCTTATTTCTCTACAGCCCACAAGGGGCTACAAACAAGGACATACAAACGGATAAAATCGATTATATCGAACCCAGTGCGTAACTGGTACTTATTTAATCGACCCCGAAAGGATGAAAGGCAAAGTCGACCTCGGCGAAATTTGAACTCAGAACGTACCGGCAGACGAAATACCGCTAAGCATTTCGCCCGGCGTGCTAACGTTTCTGCCAGCTCGCCGCCTTTTATAAATTCAGTATACCTTGACGACCTAATAGAGAGCTTTGAGAGAACATTGATTGACGACCGACGGACGCCGAACGGACGCGGACAGTTGCTGACCCAAGTTGACAACAACCACAATGAACGATCAGTGACAGCAACACAACGAGCAGCAGCTAACTTTTTGACTGTTATTACAATTAAACCAAGTGCAATAGCATTCAAACTCTCTCAACATTTTGTTGTTCAAGTAACGATAGTATTTGTTTTTAGTGTATGAAAAGAAAATTTTGTTTATCAATAAACGCAACATATTCCATCGTCTTCTTTGTCATAATAACTCTATATAGTGTATAACCCCAGCAAAGTTGTAGCCAAGAAAACAGCAGAAATGTCTTCGTTTGACAAAAAATGTAAGGACACATCTGTGTTGTAGACATTTTCATTCAAGTTATTCAAACGTGCCCTTTGGTTGTTCGAATGTTATTTTCTTCCTGTTATTGTTAAAGAGTGCTGCGTGCAATTAAGTTGTCAATGTATTAATTTGTCAATTTTCTTGTTTTTAATTGGTGGGCAGACGCGTATAAAAGTAAGAGTAGTTGGAAGATTATTTTTTTTTATATAAATTATTCGCTCGCAGAGACTGTATGCGAATAAATTATAAAGAAAAGCAAATTTATATAGTTGTCTGAGATAGAATGATTTGTGCGCTGGGGCGTATAAGAAACCCGTCTGGTTACGTTCTATCAGGAATAACAACAATAACGGCAACTATTGATTTTTTTTACTCTAGGCAAAATATTAAGTATTTTGAAGAACAGGTATTAGCTAATTCTGCTGATTCCAATACTTGATTCGAACTTTATTTTATCGATCTCAAAGTGATAAAAGGCAAAGTCAACCTTGGCGGGATTGGAACCGTGAACGTAAACAGCAGGGAAATAAATGACACGAAGCATTTTTTCTGTTTCTCTCACGACTCTCCTAATATTGTCATAAAATATATAGACAAAAGATCAGCAGTTTTAGGGGAGTGTGGGGGTCTTTCATCCCTACTATTTCCTTGTTAATTTATTTCATCTACCACCCAGATTTGAAAAACAAAGATGACTTCGGCGGAGTTTGAATTCTGAAGAGCCAGGAAAAATACTGCAAGCCATGTTCCTGACGTCGTAGCGATTTTTCCAACTCACCACATCAATAATAATTGTTCCTAATGTAGGCACAAGTCGAGTAATTTTGAGGTGAAATCTGTTAGTCGATTAAATCAGTTCTACTATTTCACTGCTCATGTTTTAATCGACTGTAAATACAGTAAGGCACTTAGTTCAATGTTGTACCGTGTCTGAACGCCATCTGTTTAAAAGTATACTCGGAACGTAGAGCGACGAAATGAAATACAGTAAGATACTTTGTACGTTACCACATCGTTTTACTACTGCAAAATCGTGTTCTACATCTCAATGATAAACAATAAAATAGCAAGTTTCAGTTGTGTTGAAATTCTAAATTAATCAAGACTTTCATTGTATGTTAAAATATTGGATAAAAGTAAACAAATTATATCGTAATAAAATATAAAATCCTGTGTTTTCTTTTATATTCATGTTTACAGACGAATAAAAATTTTGTTTTTCAGAACGAAAGAAAATAAAACCGATTGTGACACATAAACAATCAAGAAGATTAGCAGGTGGAAATTTACATCATTATATTTACCTTTTAGACAACGAATAAAATCGTGTTTGTTCTGTCTGCCAGAAACCCCACACCAGACAAATCTCTCTGAAACCATATCATCTAAGGACAGTTCAGGTAATGTCCGAATAATAGACCAGAAAGTCACGATTAGAACGTCTTTTAGCATAGGTCTACAGGATCAATGCTAACATATTGTAATATAACAACAATAACAGCATATGCGTTAGATTACATATTTTGGAAATGAATTTATGACGAACAGTTCTGGTTGTAAAATTATGGACTTCAAACTAGTCTAGTTTGATGTACACAGCTTGACATCTGCACAATTCTAAAGAACTGGAAACAAGTAATTGCCATCAATCCTGGTAGAATTTTATTTTACTAAGATAAATTTGTTGGTTAAAAATGCAGAACAAAACCAAAACACAAATTAGTTGTGCTGTTTACTTTCGAATACGCTTTTATTATATTTTCTTTATGAATACAAACTAACCCCTATACACGAACGATCGTGCAGCGGGTAAATAAAGTTACACATCTTTAAATATATATACAGAGGTGTGCCAGTGTGTGCATATGAACGTTATAGAGTGAGAATAATTTACCGGTGAACAGAATCTTCGGCGCAGGTTCGAATCTTAACTGAGACATTTAATGCTATTCTATACTCTTATCAGTGATTTTCAGATATAGTCAAGCCTTGCCCTTCATATCTTCTGCATATTATATTCGTATTTATGCATACATAAGTATATCTATCTATATACATACGTTCATGCACACTTATATGTATGCATCTACGTATGCATTCATACGTATTCTACATATTCAGCTATGTACACTTTCTTTCATATTATTGCAGAAATAATATTAACGAGTTATTAGCAGTTTCCCTTGAGTATTAACAACTCGACTGATAATACGCATCCTTACTCACTAATGATTTTCAATTATTTATTATTCACAGCTGTTTTAATTTATCTCTCATCTTGATACCCCCCCCCCAGCAAAAAACACAAACGAAATAAGAAACATATCTTAATCAACGATACTACCACTGACAAATAGAAGAAATAAAATCACATTCGTTATTTTTCTTCTTCATATATTTTTATTCTTCTAATTAATATTTATGACATCAATTACCCATTTTGTGGGGGTCGAATAGAGATTTGGTAGTGAAAATACTGTTCAAGGGATTATGTCCGGAAGTCAATTTCAGCAACAAGTCAACAGCTGTATTCAGTTCCAAGAGTAGTCTCGTGAAAAATGCGAAAATAACTTGATTCATTACAAAGACGTATTGCAAGTTAATTGCAAATCCTTTTTAGTTACAAGTAACAAGCGTTAATTTTATTTTCCCTTTTATCGCGTCTCTTGTTCTGCTCGGCTTTTATTCTGTAAAGTCTTATAATCTTCAAACGGAGAATTAATTTATTTAGAACAGTAAAACCAGTGGATTCATAAAAGCTGAATAGCTACCAAATACTTGTCACTGGTGAATTATCCCATTTAGAAGTAATGTACTTACTGATTCAATGCCAATCATATAGTATCCATTGTTAGAGCAAAATATAATTTTGAGTTATCACTGATTGAATTGATGCTCCGACTACCTTATAACTAATGAAGGTATTTCAAATGCAAACTCTATAAAGATGTGTTAACATGTACTTTGTATTTTAACAGTATGGATTATAAATAATCTACAAAAATAATTCATCATAAGTTCACTCATTCTATTTTGCTCACTCTCTTTCTGTTCAAATATTTTGAAATTGAATTTTTATTTATTTTACATTTTCTGAACAGGAATGTCCTTGGTGACAACTTTCCAAATAGTTGAATCACTGGATCAGAGTGTTTATAATAGTGAAAGTGGGGATAAGAGATATGTTTGGAATATATATATCCGTCTTTTTCCAATTTTCCCGGTTACCATCAGACCTCAAGTTTTCTATAATTCTTATCCTTATTTCTGGAGGTTATTCAACCATAACTTACCTTGTCCATTTATATCTATTTTACCGTTTATATATATTTTACATCGCTCGATATCAATTCACAGAAAACACGATTTTTTTTAGTAATTTCTTTCCAAAGTAGTTTTAGTTGGTCACAGGATAATTCATCTCAAACTTCGATTGCGTTTTGGCTTTAACACAACTATCTTTTTGAGAGGTTTTGAGTGTTAGCAGTCAGATAGATAAAATGATGCAACATAAAATGAATTCTGTCTCGCAGAAATACTTTAAGACTTACTGTGCATTTGAAGTCGTGGCCTATTTGTCGACAAAAATTAAATAAAATTTATTTAAAAAGATACTTTAGAATATAACTAAAAACTAATAGATTTAAGAACTTAAAAATAATT
>NC_068984.1:107158203-107161878 GCF_001194135.2 Octopus bimaculoides | reverse complement strand
TAGATAAGGACTTCGACAAATCAATCTATTAAGAAAAGAAGTGAATTACACCCAGTGCGTGTGGTTTATCGATAGAATGACTTTTGCAAGATAAACTACATACACACACACACACACACACACACACACACACACACACACACACACACACACACACACACACACGTATCTTGAAAAGCAGATGAGAAAGGAGATATCCTTGTCGAACATCCATTGTTGTCTGGAAGAATTCTCCGATGTTGTTGTTCAGGAGAACTGCACAGCTTCCGTTTTCATACAGTGCTTATTTTGACGAAGTTGTTGAACTTATAATTCTTCATCACTTGTCACAACCCATCGTGCCAAACACGGTCAAAGGCCTTTTTTGAAGTGCTTCTCAACATCCTCCTGGAGAACATCATGCAAGAAAAACTTCAAGACTTCGACACCTCTGTTTCCATTGGAGGGCGGCCCATTTTTAACCTGCCCTTTGCCGATGATATTGATCTTTTAGGAAGCAATGAAGAAGAACTACAGGAGTTCACCACAAAATTGGCAAAAGCATCAGGGATGGAGATCAGCATAGAAAAGAACAAGATCTTGGTTAGTAGTAACAGCCAAAATACAGTAGCTAACCTTATGCTAAATCGAAAAATATTTCACGAAGTGGACACCTTCAAGTACTTAGGATCAACTTTGACCAAATACGGTAGATTTCAAAAACAAATTACAACAAAACTCAGTTTTGCCTCTGCTACCATGACGAAGCTGAACAGCATATGGAATAGCAATTTCATTCGGTTTCCAACAAGACTCAGGTTTTTAACAAGACTTCTTGTACAGGTAAAAAGGCAAAAGTTTGCCTGGTAGGTCATGTATTCCGATACAAGTCCCTGTCCAAAACCGTTCTTCAGTGCACTGTTGAGGTTGGGCGGAGGAACGGGACATCAGGCACTGGACAAGTTACATCACTGCAATCGAACTTCGCAGGACAGAGAAGAGAGACTAGTGGCGACGACTGACTACGAACGCATCCGGAGTGGCATCCCTACGACTGGTTGCATCAGTTAAGGGATGATGATGATGATGATGATGATGATGATGATGATGATGATGATGATTATGACTGATATAGCCATCCAAATTATCCAAAGTCGGGTCACATATTATATGACATTCTTTACTCATCACATTCGCAATACTTGTAAGTATGAATATGGGGGCATAAAATAGTTCTCGATATTCATTTTATGAGCCTCCCATTCGGCTGCTGTAAGGATTTTATTTTTTCAACTTTAGATTTATAATCATGTGTAAATTATCAATGAGTGGCATGTTCGTAGATACTCTAATTATATGCTTGATATCTTTGGATGCACTAATTAGATCGTTTGTAGATTTATTTAATTGGTAGCCATTAGAATTAATTAGCAACACTTTGATAACCAAATTTGTATTGAATATGTTATTTCTTTTCACAGATAGACTAAACGTTTAACATTTCTATGTGAGATAAACTAACGTTTCCGTGAGATTTTATCATTGATGTTAATGAGCTCCAGATGGCATGGTACACCTATAATTGAAAGGGTAAAGTTGTGACAACCCTTTATTTTTTGTTTCCCAGACTTATACCTCATTAAAGGTCTCTTTTTTAATGTTGTAATTAGACAGATTTGGCTGCTATGTCTACCATACAGTGATACCACAGAAAGACTCATTGCCAGCTTATTAAATTTAATATGCAATTATGGTGTTTAGTTTTAGTTTGAACTTAAACAAATTGATGTTCAATATTGAATTATACGGTTTAACTCCTTCAAACTATGCAAACTTCAAAGTAACTCATTTAGCAAAAGTTATCCCTATCCCAATGTAATTATTTACGATCGGTTGCTCGGATACATGTAATTCGGTTTTGTTTTTACGTTGGTCAGAGAAATCAATAAAAAATTCAATTAGAGAGAATCCAAAGCAATGCAATGAGCATTTTTGTGTAATTTCATTTAAGGCCTAATCAAGAATATTTTAATATCTTGCACCTAAATGGTGCGAGATATTAACATATGTTTAGTTATAGAAGATGAACGCAGGCAAATTAGTATGGATAAAATTTTATTGAAAATTTTTAGAAATTCGTAACAGCTATTATAAATTTATTAAAATGCAGAAAATTATCAATTAAAATGCAGGTAAATATCAATTTAGCTATCTAGAGATCCATGAAATCAGTGAAATTCATTCGTCGGAGTTAATATTGAAGAAATTATACAGAAATTCATAAACAACAAAATAGACTCTACGATGCTTTGTATTGCTGTTTTCCAGCAAATGTGTTATAATGTTAGTATAAAGGTGATAGTTTTTGCGGGAACAAATTGTTCTGAAAATGTATGATCGACACACACTTATTGCTCATTCGTAAAATAGGGGTAGCAGTAAAACTTGTTGTTTATCAACAGAATTGGCGCAAGTAGAACTATATGCACCGATAGACATTTTGTAAAATTGTTTAATTAAAACTTTATTGTCTAATGATATTACAATATAGGAAAGAGTAGCGGATTGAGTTTTCAGTATTTTTCTTGGCGCGTCGATAAAATAAATATCACTTAAGTACTCTAGCACATGTAACCAATTGCCACTTCTGAAATATATCAAGTTTGGTTTAAGTGAAAAATTAGTGTTATAATTGTTTCTGAATTAGGAACAAGACTAGCAATTTTTAAGGGAGGGGCTTTGTCGATAACATCAAACCCAGGACTTAATTTTATCTTCGCCGAAGAGAGGAAAAGCAATGTTGATATTGGCGCAATTAGAACACAAAACATAAATAGTAGGAAGAAACACCGTAATGCATTTTGTCCGACGTCTTAACGATTCTGCCAGCTCGCAGCCTTAAAAAGCAATATTATAAGTATTAGCTGTCAAATTGGGCAGGTCTGATCTCAGTGTGTTACAAGAATCCATAATATATCTGATTATTTACGGATTGATCTACAAAGCACTATTTAGCTTGTAGTGTTGCATTCATCCTCACTGCTGTTGTGAGCCTTCTAATGAATATATTATAGTATATCATACGTAATTATAATATCAAGACAAAGTTATGACTTTATGAGTATATATGTGAAGAATAATTTTACTAGATTTATCAAATTTGAAGGAGGAGAAATAATATTCCCCCACCATTAACCCGGAACTTCTGTGACTCTCTTTAACGTGTGGAATCTGTACTTAGAAAATTTATCTTCATGACTCGGGCCGAGAAAGATATTTTTTACGAAGAAAAGTGGTTGCCCTTGCAGGCGCGCTTCTTCCCTTCACGCCACCGAAATTGTTCAAGAAAAAGGCAAGTATCGATAAAGCTTAGCATCAGTATCAGCACTGGCAACAGGAAACAAAAAGCCAAAACAAAAACCTAAAAGCAACACATAATACCACCACTTCACAGCCATGGCCTTGTACATTATTCATTGGCTCCCAAAGGATTAAAATCAGAGTTGGTCTCAGCGGGGCTCAAACTCAGAGAGCAGAGAAATGGAACAAAAAGCAAAGATAAAACAAAAGTTTAGCATAGTTTTTAAAACGACCCTTTCAATATTCGGTCCTAGCAACGTATTTGACACTTTCACACACATTTAAATATAAATGAACACAGAATCACATATATAAAAAAAAAAAAACATATATTCA
>NC_068984.1:107157492-107158193 GCF_001194135.2 Octopus bimaculoides | reverse complement strand
ATATATAAAAAAAAAAAACATATATTCATATATTCAGAGAATGCGAAAATATAGTTATGCGTTTTTAAAGTGAAAGTAACCGAGGTAGGTGACGGACGATACATAAATTAATTGACTTAACTTAATAAATATCGTAATTGGCTGACTCAATTTACAATATATTCAGATGAAAAATTTATGTCATTATATTCAAAAAATTCTCTCCAAATGTAATTTTAAATATTTTTGTACCCTTGTAAGTATTTACATTTTATCCTATCGGATATAGATTTATGCAGGTCAGTGTATAATTTCCTAAATTTAGGTATGTAATGCTTCCATTAGAATATTAGTATTTTCGGGAAATGATAATTATCTAGTGTTGAATTTCAGAATGACTTTTTTTTCTCTAGATACGTAACAAAATCAAAATATGTATGTATGTGCACTACACAACCATTCACATGCCATAGAACGAAGGTATACACACACATACACAAAAACACACATGGACAGAGACATAGGAGAAATATATTGTCTTTTTGTTGTTATCTTACTTTCAAACTTTACTTGCCTCATATACATATATATATATATATATATATATATATACTTTATTTAAAAGCAGCAGAAATATAAAAAAAAAACCGTAACGGTTATTTTGTTATATTTCTGCTGCTTTTAAATAAAGGATATTACTCTACCTCTGGTATTTGAGTACT
>NC_068984.1:107153470-107155970 GCF_001194135.2 Octopus bimaculoides | reverse complement strand
TCACCAGTACCCTGCTCTATAAGAAACAGGCTAAGAAATTCTTTTTCGGAATAATCATGCAACGAAAATGTTCAGATGAAATAAAATATAAGGTGAACTAAAATGTTTTGACTTGGTTCGTTAATTTATATTTAATGAGTGTTTAAATTAAAATTAATGTATAATGACTTTCTTGCTTTCCTTTAAAGTATTTCCTTTGAGTTGGGATTACAATTACTTTGATGACTTGGTTCATTAGGAATTACTGTCTTGCATGGCAACAGAACTTAGGTCGAAAACTTTCATAGCGGTGCGGATATGCCAAACCGAAGATTGACCGAGTGACTTTAAAAGTATGTGGACTTGATTCTTACAGAAGCCAAATGCATTTCGTCAGTATAGTTGCAAATTTTCTTTCCCACTTAATAAAAGTATGATTGACCGATAAATCTGCAAATTAGGCTTCTCTCTCTCAGAAGTCAAATTTATTTCGACAAAGTAGTCGCAGCTTTTCTTTCACAGTGAATAAAGGCATAATTGCAAAGATAGATCTGCCAATTAAAATTTTACTCAATCAATCCAATGTAAAATTTCATCACGCAGGAGCATCTTAGCACAGAATACCAATGACTCCACCAGTCAATTATTGTCAAGGGAGAAGTTATCTCGATCGACACATTTACCTCCTGTAAATGAACAATTTGAACAAATTATGCTAGAATGCCGGATGGAAAGTGTAGGACTTTTATATTAAGAATAATTCAACATGATAAAATTATTATTGGCGAATGGTCTTCGTGGTGCGGTGGAAGTGAATATAATGTTAAATTAAGAACCGCTTTTACAATGTTTTTTTTCTCAGTATTTAAACGGGACGCAGGTTTTATACATTTTATTTCTCACTTAGGTATTATAAATCCAGATAGCTATTGTATTATTTAAGGCTAATCTGCTGCTCTTGACAGTTGTGCTATAATAGTTAAAGGTACTAACGAATGTGGTTTCTTCTGAGAATGTGTGACTACTAATATTAAGGATTAAATTACATGAAGTATATGTAAAAATAATGTTTCCTTGGGTGTAGTTTAAGCTCTAATTTTCTTCTTCCTGGTCTTCTTCTTCTTCTTATTATTATTATCATATATTCTGAGTTATACGTAAAAAAATAACTTTAAGAAGACTTTTTTTATTTAATCCTGTTTTATTAAATAGATTTAAGCCTTTACTAAATAAATTTAGATCATGTCAGCTCACATTTCTTGATACTACGAAACAATCGTCTCTATAATTGCCGCCTTTTCAGGAGTCGTTCACCTATAAATGTCAAAAATTGTATGTGTGACGTCCAAATCTTTGGGAAGAACAGTGATCTAATAATGTCTATGCAGAAATCATGAGCAGCAGATTTACGAATAGGATACATTATCTACGTAGATTTAATATGAATTGCAAGAATAGACGGTGTAAAACACTGTAATGTAATCTAGTGTTCAGTTAAAATTTCACAACAAACAATTCAAAGAATTTCTAATTTCAAAAGAACAAATGATACCAAATAGTATTTAACTGAAATTGTATTAAACTAAACTTTGCAAGTTCCATCGCGAGTTACACTGCGAAAATTTTTTCTGGAAAATTATTTCAAACTCTGCGCCTGCACGTAACTGTGTCGATCATGATAAGTACTTCCTCTTAACAATAATTCAAAGGCAGAGCCACGACTGTGTCTTGTTTCACTTAGCATCCCTTTGTTGTATCTTTCCGCATTCTTGTACATTCACACATATGTGCATATGTGCATGCATAGGTACATACATACAGGCAACCATTCATTAATCTCTCTGGATTCTCTTGTCTGTATAGCAAAGGATGGCAGTGGGGTGCATCAAGACAGTTAGAAATAACTATCATCTTAAGGCTCCCTGTGTGTAAGAACAAAGCTGAAGTCTTCTGTTAGCGTCTTCTACCTGTCCTCATTGACACATTTCTTATCGTCACAGGACAAATGCTGAAAGCATGATAGTATCTTGCTGGTATCTTGGTTTACTTAGAAACTATCAAAATGAATATCATTACAATGGGCATGTTTTTCTTTCTTGTAGAGCCAGTATCGCCCGATCATCCTTCAAACTTGTGTTGGTCAGGTGCAATAAGTGCCTCGAATTCAGTAGTTATCAGGGATTTATATGAAGCTATCTTCCCCTAGCTAAAAGCTGAAGTGTCTCATCTCACCTGGATCCGTTGAGATGCTTGTGAGTGACAACGTCTTCTGCAGACATTTATGTGACATGTTGATTAACCCATAGCTGGTCCCATAGTAGTCCTAGTACTCTGGGTCAAGGTAAACCTAAGAACAATAGTGACTAAGCGGTGTTTCCACACCTTTCAATACCCTAGAACTCCCGAAGCAGGGCCCACTACCAGATGCAGTTTAAAGTCATACCCAGGGGAAATATTCACATACACACATATGTGCATTATATATATATATATATATATATATATATATATATATATATAT
>NC_068984.1:107149552-107153363 GCF_001194135.2 Octopus bimaculoides | reverse complement strand
CACACACACACACACACACACACACACACACACACACACACACACACACACACGCACACGCACACACAAACAAACATTTTTTGCATTCGTTTTCTCTGGAAAATTACTTTACATGAATTTATATAAATATTGGTATAATTATCGCTTTTACATAAATATGCATTTGAAATAAATTTTGTTTACAATTTTAACGCAATTGCATGCATATTTAATTCAAAATTTTTAATAACATGCAACGGTTTTACTCCAAACAACCATAATTATCCGACACAGGTGAAATAAGCCTCAGTTATGCTTTACCTCAAGTAAAAACTGTAGGAATTGCTCAAAATCGTTGAAAGCTCTTCTCTTGATGCCGACTAAAGCTATCATATCATTGACAATAATCTGTCTCTTCAGTCGCTATTTCAGGGTTACAAGCTTGTACGAGTCGCCCGACCGAAATATCAGGGACTGAATTACCCTTCTACAAAAGAATTCCATCTGCAATCTCTTATCAGTTACAATAATCTTGAGCTGGTCTCAGATGACGTGCCTATCTAATTTGTAGCTTTCTTCAATTGTATTAAGTTAGAAACTGCTCTTCTACAAGAAAAAGCACATTGATTTTGTAGGAACCTGAGGCAGTCAACTTCATTAGGGAACGGTGTTGTATGCAATCAATGGGCAACAGCCTCATTAATTAAGTCTTTGTAGTTGCCTTCTTTTAGTGGATGAGAAATGTCAAGTCTGTACTGTCAGACACTCTCAATTCAGCCAACATGATTCTTTGGTATCCCTGGATAGAAAGAGCTAATCTGATCGGAGCAATGTTACTGTTACCTCTTCCAAAAAGAGATGAGTCTCCTCTTCAAATCCATTTACACCTCCAAATCAGAAGCTTCTTTCAAAGCTGAAAACAGGTTGTTTTGTCTTAGGAGCCTTATCACTCTAGAATTATTCTTTCTTATTTACTCACTCGCTGTTGTACCATTATATTAACCTCATCACATTTCGATTTTTTCCTTTCAAAAATTTTGTATTGAACGTGCTCTTGCATCGGAGATGTATAACAACTAAACTCTTCCGTAAATTAACGATTAAGACTGACCCCAAACGCCTCTTTTATTAGTCCTGACTAGTAAGATCGTCTCATTCGAAAAGGGCAGTATTTGAATTCAGAGAATATATCATAATATAAATTTTCTAACTGACCTATTTCTGGTTTCCATCTACCAAATATCGCCCCAAAGTTTTCAGTGGTATTGTGCTTATGGTAGAGAATACTTTCCCATGGAGCCATGCAGTGTGAGTAGAATGAGAACCAAGTGATAGCTCATCGATCTCTGTATGAACACGTCTTTTACCCTTTCCTTCTACTTGTTTCAGTCATCAGACTGCAGCCATGCTGGAACTCCGCCTTGAAGAATTTTAGTCAAACGATCGACTCCAGTCGTCATTTTTAGTACAAGCCTGATACTTATTCTATCGATTCTTTTTGCCGAACCGCTAAGTTACGGGGACGTAAACACACTAACACCGGTTGTCAAGCGGTGGTAGGGGATAAACACAGACATAAAGTCACACACACACACACACACACACATATATATACACGACGGGTTTCTTTCTGTTTCCGTTTACCAAATCCACTTACAAGACTGCTCGGTACTCGGCTATAGGAGAAAACACTTGCCCAAGGTAGCACGCAATGGGACTGAACCCACAACCATGTACCTGAGAAGCAAGCTTCTTACAACACAGCTACACCTGCGCCTAATATTTTTTAATATTTTTTAGTAAGTGCAGTTTTAGGTCTTTTTGTTTCACATATGTCAATAACTATTAGAAGCAAATACAAAAACGTATTAGAATCACTATAACTCAAATCTTCTCTACTGAAATTTGTTTCTTTTGTGTCAAGTGTATATCTGTTGATAACGAATAAAAGAAATATGAATTTTAGGGTTTTGTAAACTTTTTGGCGATACCGTGTGAAGTAGTTCTGAAAAAAGTAAACATATAGTGAACATAATTCATCATAATATTCCCATTGAGAAGTAAAAAGCAAATGTGTACATGGTATATATATTTAAATATCAAGCTATTATTAAACAGGAAAACAGGAACATGAATGAAAGACATTGAAAAAGATATAAACATTTCTTAAATATTTAAACTTTAATACAACCTTGCTGAAGTTGTTTGAGATTCTTAACGATTGTTTTTGTTTTTTCTTTACAAAAAGAAAGGAAGAGAGTGAGAGAAAGCGTGAGAGAAGAACCAAACGGAAAGACGAATGAAACAAAGATCGAGAGAGTGAGAGAGCGAGAGAAAAGGAAAAGAAAGTAAATGATAGACCTAAATCTATATTTGCATCTGCGTCTGTGTGTGTGTGTGTGTGTATATATACATATATACATACATATTTGTGTTCGTATCTGCTATTTTACGTTTGTATGTGTGCGTATTCTCTCCCACCCATTCAGAGGCACTCACACACATACAGATACATACACACGCATGTATAGACTCATGAATTGAGTTGTGTTTGTATTTGTTCCACCAAACCTGTGTATGCATATATTCATATATCAGGTCATCCCATAAGTTCTGCCCGATTTTACCTTTTTTAAAATTGAATGAAATTTAAATAGTATTCTAGAATGTCTAATGGAATTAAAAATTATTTTTATGCATTTGTGTACACTTAAACTAATTAAATATTATTTTACAGAATAGTAGAATTAAAATTTCTTTGATTAAAACCCTTTCTAACATGGAAGTATCCAATGAGCATTTGAGGCACATAATGCTTTATGATTACAAACAAGGAAACTCTGTAGCCGAAGCGACTCGAAACATACACTCAGTTTATGGGAAAGAATGCTTGAATGGAAGAACTTGCAGAAGATGATTTGCAAAATTCGGAAGTGGAGATTTCATCCTTGAAGATGAAGATCAAACGGCAGTCTAGCTTGAGTTTGATGATAAGCCCCTTGAGGCATTACTTGAAGAAAATCCTGCATCTTCAGTTGAAGAATTGGCAATAAAGCTTAGTTCAAACCATATAACTGTTCATCGTTATCTTCAACAACTTGGAAAGGTTCCTAAACTTGGAAAATGGGAGACTCATGAATTGTCCGAAGGCAACCGCAAATCCCGAGTTGATATCTGCTCTTCTCTCCATTCTCGCAAACTCATTTCATCTGTTTTGGATAGACTTGTGACTGGTGACGAAAAATGGATCTTCTATCGAAATGTTAAACGTCATAAACAGTGGCTTGGTAAAAGGGAAAAAGTACAACCACAACCGAGAAGGACACTTCATGGGAAAAACAGTTCTTCTCTCTAACTGGTGGGATTGCAAAGAAGTAATTCACTTTGAATTGTTACCAACTAATGCAACAATCAATGCTCAAATCTACTGTCAGCAATTAGAGCGTTTGAATCAAGCTTTGAAGAGAAAAAAGACCCGCTTTAGTGAATAGAAAAGGAGTGATGTTTCATCAGGACAATGCGCGACCCCACACTGCAAAGATCACATCACAGAAGATTGAAGAGCTTAGTTGGGAAAAAAATTCTCATCCACCTTATTCTCCCGACCTTGCTCCTTCAGGCTACCTTTTGTTTCGTAGTTTACAGAATCATTTGGGGAACATAACTTTCGCAAACCAGGAGGAGATCGAAACTGACATTTCAGAGTTCTTCGCTTTGAAACCAAAAGAGTTTTACATTGATGAGATTAAAAAGCTTGTAAATAGATGGAAGGAAGTCATAGATAATGAGGGAAAGTATATTGATGATTAAATTTCAATTAAATGTAACATTT
>NC_068984.1:107142709-107148692 GCF_001194135.2 Octopus bimaculoides | reverse complement strand
ACACACACACACACACACACACACACACACACACACACACACACATATATTTTATTTATATATTTATGAACATACACACACACAGAGTATCCGTGTGAATGTGCTAATTTCTGTGGGTGAAATTCTACATAACGGCTGCAGGTACCAAATTAATTCTACCATTTTCTAAAAGCGTTCATGCTTAACTTGCAGCATATTTTCCAAATACCTTTGAATATTTTGCAGTTAGTATATTCGTTGTGAACTGCCTTTGAGGAACGTGGGAAACTCAGTGGATTAATTTTCTTAGTGAGCATGTATTAATAGAAAAAAACACATGAATAAATGACTAATCCTAATGTGTGCCTCCCTCTCCCTCTCTCTTAATTAATTACGTTTCCTTAATTAGAATCCTCCATAATTAACTCATCCTCTGATCTGAGAAATTGTGTTACTGCATTTGTTGTTGCCTGTTTGTGTTTAATCACAGATCACTCCTAGTTGAGTACAACCTAAGATCAGTAGCATTACAGCAGTAACTATCACATTTTTTGTTTTATGGAGTCTTGGTTGTTATTCCTAAAATACCGTGTGTCCACACACGAGCAGGTTTGATTTTGTCACGTTTGTTGCTTTGTTGTTAACCTCAGTTTAACCCTGATCGAGCACTACCGGTGATCTATGGTCTTCTAACCATGCTTATCACATCCTTTTCTCCATGCAGTCGTTTCGGTTTTATGAAAACAGATTTACATGTATATATATATATATATTCATACATACATATATATATATATATATATATATATATTCAGTTATATATAATTATACACTAATATAAGATTTCTCCAATTATACTTAATTATCCAGCTGCTTATAATCACTCACATATAATTACTCAACAAATCATTATCACTTAGTAATACCTAATTACTCAGTTGCATATACGTAATTACTCGGTTACATATGGTTACCTAATTTTCAAATGATTACTCATCTTTGCGTATAATTACTCAGTGACAGTTATTTACTTATTTACACATAATTACTCAATACATGTAGTTACTCAAGTGCATATAATTACTAAACAACGAATAATCACTTAATCTTCCATCCATCCATCCATCCATCCATCCATCCATCCATCCATCCATCCATTCATCAATCCATGCATGCATGCATGCAACCACTCCATAGCGTCCTATCAGAAGCAACTTTCAATACACTTTCTGCAGGATTCCCAAGTGTAACCAACTGAAATTATGTATATCATCCAGCCATTTCGTTGTTGGTCTACCCCTTGGCTCGGTTTAAAGAGTCTGTCTTGCAATTTTTCAAACTATCACAAATTATATTCATAAACCACAGAATAATGTTACTGTAATTATTACATCGTCAAGGAACACCACTTGAATTATAGCAATAATTGTACCATAGGCTCAAAGCCAGCAGTATCGTGGGAAAGGGATAATCGATTGTATGGAGCCCAGTGCTTAATTGGTACTTATTTTAAGGATGAGAGGCAAATTGACATCGGTGGAATTTGAACTCGGAACGTAAAAATCCAGAAAAGATACCACTAAATATCTTGCCTGGAGCCTGAAAATGTCCAACAATATTGGATGAAGCAAGTGAGGGGGCTCCATCTAACAATAGTAGAACAGCTGGATAAATTCTAGCAGGAAGACTCAGTACTCAACTGATGACGACTGATGACAAAGAGGGAGATAGTAACATTGTATTCAATTTTCGATCGATAACGAGTCTTCCGCTCATGTGGAAACTACAGTCAGGAAGGAAAGATAAGCTATTAATTAACAAGCTAATCACCATAAGTTTTAAGAGGAGGCACACAAACTTGAGCATGGCGGATTGATTATGTAAAGTATTTCATACGATATTACACTCTTGGGAAACTAGAACTATGAAAATGTATGGAGTGGCAGAAAACAAGAGAAGCCTTATACGGAACAGTACGAAATGTTGGCGAACTGAATTGACAACGGCGAATCAGGTGTAAGGAGAGGTGAAACTTTGGAGAGGAATCTGTCAGGAGGACGGCGTATTCCATTGAAATGATACCCTTGAGTGAAATACTGCAGAAAACAATGTTGGGGTATGATCTAGGAAGTGGTAAAGGACAGTTGAATCATCCGCTATTTCTGGAGTATTTGAACTTGGTCACAAAAAGTGAGGCAGAATGGAACAGTCTAACCCATTCTGTGAGGATTTTTTCGTATGAAATCAAGATGAAGTTTCGACTTTCAAAATATACTGTGTTGGTGATGAGTCGAGAAAAGCTTATCAGAACATATGGTATATGTATGCCAAATGGGGGAACTGATGATAGTTACATGTGAAAGAAAAAGAGAAAGTGTACCTGTGGTAATCAGCCACCTCGTCACCTTAATAATAATAATAATAATAATAATAATAATAATAATAATAGTTTTAAATTCTGGCACAAGGCCAGAAGTTAGGGGGAGGGGTATAAGTCGAATACATCGACCCCAGTGCTCAACTGGTATTCATTTTATTGACCCCGAAAGGATGAAAGGCAGAGTCGACCTCGGCGGAATTTGAACTCACAACGTAAAGAGGGACAACATGCTGCTAAGCACTTTGCCCGGCGCACAAGCAATTCTGCTAGCTTGCCGCCTTTTTAATAACAATCATAACAGTACCGACAGCAATAACAAAAACAACAACAGCAAGTCCCGCAGCAAAAAAGAAAAGCCGCAACTTATTTCTGTCATATACATTACAATATATTTGTGTTAAACATTTCCATATTTTGTTTTACATGAACATTTATTATTGTCCGTATGTCGTCTCATGCAAATGCGTAAATAATAAAATTAGTTAATTAATAGTCTAATTATGTAAAAACTTTATTGTTTTGTTCATTAATGAATATTTAGAAATTTCTAGAAATTAGAGAAATATTGTAAACATTTTCTGCTTGGTTTTTTTTTAGTTTAGCTATATGTATATATACTCATATAAATATATGTAGTATACATGTATATATGGTGAAGGCGCGTGGCCTAGTGGTTGGGGCATTCGGCTCATAATCGTTATTTCAATTCCCGGCGATCGTTGTGTCTTTGAGCAAGACACTTTATTTCCAGTCCACTCAGCTGTCAACAATGAGTAGTACCTGTATTTCAAAAAAGGCCAGCCTTGTCACGCACTCTGTGTCAAGCTGAATCTCCTTCAGAACTACGTTAAGGGTACAAGTGTCTGTAAAATGCTCAGCCACTTGCACGTTAATTTCACGAGGAAGCTGTTCCTTTGATCGTATCAGCTGGGACCCTCGTCGTTGTAACCGACGGAGTGCTCCTATACATGTATATATATACACACAAACATTTGTCTATCTGTTTATCTATGCATGTGTGTATGGTTGTATCACTCTCTCTCTCTCCCTATTTATCCATCTATCTATAAACACTGACCACGCCTATTTTATTTTACTCTCCCTTTGTTTCTCACAATCTCACATACACACACGCGCGCGCGTGCAAATGCGCATGCAAAGGTGCATAGTGGTTAGAATGTTGCACTCATTCGTAGCATTACGATATCGATTCTCAGACAGAGTGGTATGTAGTGTTGTTCAACAAAACACTTCATTTCACGTGGCTGCTGTTCACTGAGCAGCAAATGAGTTCCAGCAATAGATGAGAGATTATCCCACCATGCGGTAGAATGGCATTCTTTTCAGTGGGGGTTGGGATGCTGTAATCTCAGCCACGAACTAACATGCAACGGAAACCAGATTAAGCTCCAGCGCCTTATGTGTCCTAGCGTTCATGTATGTTTGTCCCTCTCTCTCTCTTTCTCTCTCTCTCTCTCTCTCTCTCTCTCTCTCTATCTATTTATCTCTATCTCCATCTATCTACCTATCTATCTCCGGACAGACATATTGGTTTCAAATGTTGGCACAAGGCCAGCAACTTTATGGGAGTGGGTAAGTCGATTACATTGACCCCTATGATACTTATTTTATCGTCCCCGAAAGGATGAAGGGCAAAGTCGACCTCGGCGAAATTTGAACTGAAAACGTAAAGACGAATGCAATGTCACTAAACATCATGTCCAGTGTTCTAACAATTTTCCTAGCTAACAACCTTACCTGCAGACATATATATTAAAAATACCGTTTGTGGCTCTGTTCTATTTTTCCTTACATTTAAATATATTATTCTTCGTTGGATATCTTCTAAATATAGTACAAAATATATTTATTAATTACTTAGTTAATTATATCGGATCTAGTTAAACTGATTTACAAAATCTGTATTTTTTAAAAGGAAGTAAAAAAAATCTGAAAATCGGCTATATTAATGTAGTTTTTCATTCTTACTGCTATAAAGGCATGGTGTTGTGGAGAAGAAATAGGAGGAGAAAGTTACAGAGGTTTAAAAATCGAAAAAACTGTACTTTTAGCCAATAGCGAGACAGGAATTTCTGCTTTCAGTGGTATCAACTTTAAGGTTGTACCTTGTGAAATTTATAGTTTCGCGTCTGTGAAATGACTTGTTCATTGTAAGTTTCTAAATAAACAAAAATACCTAATACAATTAACTTGTATCATCTTACTGTTTCTATCTTTATTATTTTCTTAAAAAATTTATATTAATATATTTATCTGCATGTATTTACTTTATGCGTATTTCAGTATTATGTATAACTGTCATGTATTTGTGTACCTCATTAATATATAAGCGCATGTAGATGTATATATTCCTTTATAAATTTATATGTACATTTATGAATTGAAATGTGTTTGTGTGCGTGTGTATGCCTGTGAAAAGGGGGCGTCTGTCTCCAAATCTTCAAAGTTGAGTAACGTTTTCATGCTTGGATTTGTAAACTACGATAAGAATAACACTGGTCAACAAAGAATTTGTCCCAAGAAAAGTACCTGTATCCTGTATTTTTTTGCATACAGAATTCAAAAGTAACGTCAAATTATCTGTATCACAGACAATTTCTCTGTTCCACGATATCCCTCTCAGTTCCTGTTATGAGGGTTAAATTTCAGTTAAGATGTTGAAATGTGAAGCTAACAGTTTAAGTAATACTCCTAATTTAAATGTTTATGAATAGAATTAACCTAGTGAAATCAGAAATCCCGCTTTTTGAGTCAATGAGTTCCTGAAGCTTGGCAGTACTGAGTCAATGGGTCACCGATGCTTTGTCAGTACTGTATTTGAAGTGTAGGTGTGCGGTTGTGTACTAAGTTCACATATTCCATTCACCATCATAATGCCAAGAAACTGCATAAACATCGCAAACAACTTTTGCGATATATGAAAAATATGTAAAATATTAAGACAATTGACGAAAAATATCCATAATAAAATTCTAAGTGATAAATATAAACTTTTATTAAAACAAAACACATAGGTGAAGTAAATCTTGTGGTGTGAAAAATCAACACAACACAACGTGCAGTTGTCATGGTAACAAGCTGTTATGTTGATAGGCTAAAATTACCCGAATTTCCCAACTTTAATTCCAAATAACATAAAATTCTTTAATTTACGAGATAAAGTAATTGGTTGATCGTAACAAAAATTCAGAGTTGTATCGATACACCAAAATTGAAAGCAATCTGAGCAAAATTAAAGGGGGCTGATTTTGTGAATCAGTTTAACTAGATCCATTATATCTGTTGTTTAACTAGATCCATTATATCTGTTGTTAAATATTCTTCTATTAATGACTATTTGGCAGGATGTATTAAAAACCTATATTTGAATTTATGATATTTGGGAGGGATATTTTTGCTTATTCTTTAATTCTTTTACTTGTTTCAGTCATTTTGACTGTGACCGTGCTGGAGCACCACCATTTAGTCGAAGAAATCGACCATTGGACTTATTTTTTGTAAGCCTGGTACTTATTCTGTCGATCTTTTGCGCCGAACCGCTACGTTACCGGGACGTAAACACACACACACACACACACACACACACACACACACACACACACA
>NC_068984.1:107140813-107142575 GCF_001194135.2 Octopus bimaculoides | reverse complement strand
GATTTAACATTGCTTGTTTTCACTTTTTCGATATCAGTGAATAACTTCACTGGAAAAAGACATATATTTTGCCAGGAAATATCTTTCTCACCGAAGGTCGGCGATTGTCGTACGCTGAAGAAGGGAAATTACCCTGAAACTCGAGTCCGTACGTATCGCAGATCAAGATGGGAAAGATAACTTCCCTTGGCAAATATAGACAGGACACAGATGTGTGTCGATAGCCAGCTGGAGGAGATGTTCTCCTGGGACTAAAAGCAACAGTAACATCCACCCTTAGGGGTCAGCCACATTTAAGTGGCAAGTATACTTCACTTTATATATATATAATTATATATATATAATATGTATTATAAATGATATATATTACATATATTGGAAATCCTCTTATCCCCTTGTGGAGCATAGAGCCGCTTTCCCGGTTTTCATGGTGTATGTGTTCCCCCTAACCACTGGACCATTGCACCTCCACTATATTATATATAATATATATATATATAATATTACATATATATATATATTATATATATAGGTGTAGGAGTGGCTGCGTGGTACGTAGCTTGCTTATGGACCACATGGTCCCGGTTTCAGTCCCACTGCGTGACATCTTGGGCACGTGTCTTCTATTATAGTCTCGGGCCGATCAAAACCTTGTGAGTGGATTTGGTAGACGGAAACTGAAATAAGCCTGTCGTATATATATATATGTATACATAATATATATACATAAATATATCATACGCGTTTTTGTATGCCTGTGTGTGTGTTTTATTTTTAAAAAATACCGTATCTCCCTCAACACTGTTAGATATGTCGTATCTCTTTAAAATACGTATTTTATTGAATTTTGTCATACATAATATCTACAGAGAAAAACCTACATTCTACAAATCGGAGGATATGTTTTACGTTAAAAGAATTACACTTGGATATTTCCATAATCAACAGCAATTTCATCAACCCACTGATTTCTCATCAAATCATGACGCTTGGTTTTGCAAAACCGAAAATAATTCGAACACCGCAATCAAATTATTATCAATCGTATGATGTTTTTCTTTCCTTCTTCCTGCCCCACTTGAAAATGTCTTTTAGAAAATATCAAGTTTGAATTGTTATTCAGTTGTGAAATTAGTCCAACCGGTTCATAACATGAAGTAAAAACAGACAGAAAAAGAAAAGAAACACAGTTAATTTTAACGCGGACATCAAATGTGGCCTTTACTGAAGAGACTCACACAACTGAAAAGATAGGCTTTCATTAAAAGTTTCTCAGTTACGTATGTTTTTTTTTATGACTGTTATCATTATTTCATCTAATATCTTTTGTTTTAATTATTTTAAACGTTTTCCTAATTCATGTAGAATTTTGATATTGAAAAAGTAATTTAACAACCAAGTCACATGTTTCGCCATCGAACCAGAAATGCATAGTACAGTTTATTTTACATTAACTGAATAATGATAACAACAACATCGTTGGCACTCCGTCGCTTACGACGCAGAAGGTTCCAGTTGATCCGATCAACGGAACAGCCTGCTCGTGAAATTAACGCGCAAGTGGCTGAACACTCCACAGACACGCGTACCTTTAAAGTAGTTCTCGGGGAGATTCAGTGTGACACAGTGTGACAAGGCTGACCCTTTGAATTACAGGCACAACAGAAACAGGAAGTAAGAGTGAGAGAAAGTTGTGGTGAAAGAATACAGCAGGGTTCGCCACCATCCCCCTGCCGAAGCCTCGTGAAGCTTTAGGTGTTTT
>NC_068984.1:107138037-107140037 GCF_001194135.2 Octopus bimaculoides | reverse complement strand
TGGCTGAAATTCAAAAGATAGTGCTCATGGGAACTGCCCATATCCTACGTAAAATACTGTCTATGTGATTTCAAATTTTAAAACAAACACATAATTTTCTTATGGTTTCTTAAACATTCACTTGAACAAAACTGTACAAATCCAAATATATGGTACCCTAGGCATAACACCTACATGAACTTCTAACTTGTTGTCTCTTGAGGTCTCTGGGTGAGACTTGGATCCAACTTGTACAAATGCAAAACAAAAGTCAAACATAAAATAATAATAATAATAATGATAATAATAATAACTCCCAAAATATGCTACGATGATAATGAGCCGAGGAAAGCTTGCTAGGACAGAAGGCATACGGTTGCCAAATGGTGAAATGATGAAAGCAGTTCAACCCCAATCCAGCTATAAATACCTGGGAATACTTGAGGATGATGGAATCAACACCACGACATGAAGGAAAAGACAAAAAGTAATTACCTGCGGTAAGTGAGAAAAATATTGTCTTCAAAGCTGAATGCCAGAAACATAATTTCGGTAATAAGCTCGCGTGCAGTCGCAATAGTTCGGTATGGCGCTGAAATCCAGAAGTGGACAGAGGAGGAGCTAAAGGAGATGGACAGGCAATAAGCTCCTAACGAGGAATGGAGACCATCATCTATGTGAAGACACTGATTGCCTATACACGAAGAGAGGAAATGCAGGAAGAGGGCTGGTAAGAGTGGAAGACTGCGTGCGTATCGAACTCGAAAGCATAATGAGATACCTAGCCCAAATAAAGAAACCTTGCTAGTGACACTTAAGATCGATGGAGTATTGTGAGCAGAGAACAATGGGAAAGCAAAGGAAAATGTACAAAAAGTACACGAAGAAGAATTACGCAAGAAGGGACTACACAATCAATTCCATGTCGCCACACCAGAAGTTGCTGGAAAAAGCAGGTGGGATTGGCTGATGATAGGAACCCCCCCCCCCAAAAAAAAAGAGACCGAGAGCACTATACTGGTAGAGCAGGACCAAGCTTTGGCCACGAACTGGAGGGTCAACCTTAGGAATGAGCAAGTGTCTCCGCTGTGATGCATCTGCAATAGAGTGTATAAAACCATTGCCCATATCACGAACGAATGCCCAAAACTTGCTCAAAAACCATTACAAGCTGTGGTGACACGACCAGGCAGCGAAAGTGCTGCATTGGAAAGTGTGCGAAAAGTGGGGGCTAGAGAGAGACAAAACATGGTATGAGCACAGACCATAGGGAGTGGCGGAGTTGGAGGCTAGCAAAATCCTCTGGGATTTCCCAATCCAAACAGATCAGGTGCTAGAGTATAACATGCCGGACCTAGAGGTGGTCAAGGAGATGCACCACATGTACTATATAGTTGATGTTGCATGCCCCTTGGCCCCACGAATAGTCAAAAAAGAAGGTGAAAAGATAGATAGAAACAAGCCTCTTAAGTACGAAATAGCCCGGCTATGGAAAATGAAGAAGATGAATAGAGCAATAAGAAAAAATTGTTGGTTCACAGAAGTATAGCTCGAAGCTATCAAAAGACGGTCATGAAAACTAGCAGCAGAGATAACAATGAAAATACAGTTCTTACTAATAAGAGTAATCTCATAGCACAGGAAAGGAGCAGTGAGATACATATAAATGATCTAAAAGAAGACAATAAAACTAATAGCGGCATGACAGATGAACAAAAGGCAATCTACGACAGAATAAAGGTAAGACTACGGGAGAACGATTGTGACGTTATTTGCAACCTTAAAAGGGTTGATCGATGGAAAATGAACCAAGAAACGAAAAATGTCAATCAAATTCTGAAATACATCAAAACAAAGAACATCACAGAAACAAATAATTTGATCAAGGCAGCAAGTATTGTTGTAGCAGAAAATGTGGGTGTCGATGTCAAGAAAAAGGAAGTAATTGAAATTATCAATAACCAGTTTTACATATAGTTACGTAAATCTCTCTCTCTCTCTCTCTCTCTCTCTCTCTCTCT
>NC_068984.1:107134110-107137961 GCF_001194135.2 Octopus bimaculoides | reverse complement strand
ATATATATATATATATATATATATACATATACTAAGAAAATATACTAAGAAGTATACTAAGAAAATCCAGACCTGCCTATGAGTTTACCAAATCCAAGATGAGAATAAATCACCTACTTCATATGGATGAACTCAAACTGTATACAAAAATTAAGACAGACCTAGACACTTTGGTCCAAATAGTGAGAGTATTCAGTAAAGATATTGGAATGCAATTTGAGGTTAATAAATACACAATTCTAGTAATCAAGAGAACTTGGAAGGCAAACTCTGATGGTATAAAAGTACCACAAGACAACTTCATTAGATCCTTGTGGAATAAGGAGGGGTACAAATATACAGGAGTGCTGCAAAGTGATAGGATAATGGAAGGAGAAATGAGAGAAAAAGTCACTAAAAAGTACAACAAGAGAATTAGGAAGTTGCTCAATATAAAATCAAATGGCAGGAACATCATTAAAGTCATAAATACACGGGCTATGTCCGCATTGAGATACTGTGTTCCTTTTCTGAAATGGACAAACATCGAGCGACAGAATCTGAATAGAAGAATTAGGAAGCTACTCACAATGCACAACGCAGTCTACCATAGAAGTAATACCGAACGACTCTACCTATCAAGAAAGGAAGGTGGCAGAGGATTGCTAAACGCAGAAGACATTGTTAATACTGCGATACTGTATCTCAAAAATTATGTTGTGAAGAGTAGAGAAAAAATGCTATTGGCTGCCAAACATGCCCCCAAAGTGACTGAAACAGTAGAATTCAACGAGAAAAGGAAAAACAACACAACTCAGCCAGCAGATGGAACAAAATGGAACTACGCGGTTAATTTACGCAACAAACTGAGAATGTCGCTGGCTCTGGATAACGAAGAGAAACTTGAAACGAGAGACAGATACGCAAATTATAGCCGCTCAGCAACTAGTCTTTAGAACAAACCTGATAAAGTTTTAAAGGATTTTAAGTTAAAACTTAAAGAGATGTAACTAAATATTGCAAAGTACTCAACTCTTTCTGGCAATCCACAGTCGTTGCACTAACAAATATAATGTAAATTAAATATGCACGGCTATAATGTGAATGTCTTCGCATATTTGCTTTTAATGTAATGCTTTTGATGTGATGTATTGGCACGGGTTAGATAATTCTGTGTTTAACCTAACTTAATGTCAATGATAGAAGATGCGTATTCTAGAAAATATCTGTGATGCTGACTCATTGCATTAAATATGTTCTTGAATATGTTTAAAATGGTACTTCTGCATCACTATTTGTGATTTTATTACACGACGACTGTAAATTTTAGAAATTATGAACTTGTAACGCGGATTGTTTTTCGATTATTGTCTTTGACATGTGCGTCTCAACTGAATATGCATTACAATACAAGACGTGAGTATACTGATATTATACTAACTGCTGACTGTTTCCTCATTCATGTTTCATGTATGTTATGTTAATCTGCTGTAGGATTTTCCATAAAGTAATCTATTGAGATTAAGAATAATTTTTGAAGATCAATGAAATGTTGGGCTGAATACTTTCCCTGTTTAAGAAACCATTAAATTAAAAATAGACAAACTTTGAAATTAACAGCGTTAGTCTTCCTGGAAAGTTCGCTTGAGTTGGATGTATAAATCCTTATTTATTCAGATTCATATATAACTGGAAAGAAATGACTATTTTACTTTTCACAACCTTCATTTATCTGCATAGGGAGAATAAATAATATTTTATAAAATAATGTAGCGATCCGATTTAGTCTTAGTCTCCAACATTTTATTTAAATGTAATATTTTATTTTAGTGTCAGGTAAAACAGCGGACGTATTTAAGTATAAATAATCAATGTTTGAAGAAAATTCTTGCCGTGTATATTAAATGTCATTTAACTTGGGTGCTAAATGAGTGTATATCTAGGACTGAGACAACAGAGTGTATTATAGTGCTATATTCACAGGTTTTAAAGACGAGTACGAACAGCATTTTTGCATCGAGATGGCACTTGATACATCTGGAATCGATAAAATTAGTACTAGTGAAAATATGCAGATGACAATTAGATGAACAGTTAGCAGGGTAACAATATAAGAAAATCTAAACCATAAATTAAAATACGAGACATCTTGTATTACATTCATTTAATTATATTGTTGTGAGCGATCTGATACTAAACAAATAGTTTACAAAATAAATTCTCAACAATTTTCTATAAAAATTGACACATCACCTCATCATTTTAAAGAGTGCTGATGATTTTCATTTAAAGATAAAAATAATCAATACATATAAAACTAAACAAACAGCAACAGATATAATGTAATCTAATCCTTAGCTTTTAAGTATATATATTCCCTTGGGGGTTTAAATGTATATCTCCGACTCTACTGTTATTTGTATATTAAGATTAGAAACGAGAGTTATGAAATTTTGAACATGCTAAATTGATTACCAATTTTAAAAGCCCTCAAGAGACCTTAGTTTTGAAATAGTTATCAGTTACTCTGCACTATACAGAAATATTAAATTTCTGTATTTGACTTGTGGTACATATGTACACTATTACTTCACCAGGGATTATTCTCAATGCTTCTAATTAGAAACCTGTCACCTGCATAACTTCCTATTCATTCTGTAGATATGCTTCCCACTCGCATGAATACGATCTACAACTTCCAGATATTTCACTTCAAATGTTGGTACTTCGGAATTTCCTTTATCTCTTATTCATAATCATCTAGTAAGAAAGCGCAGTTATCTTTAACTGCGTCTATTCCACTGCTCTCAGTGTGTGTCGATGAAGGTAATGAATACCCCCAGAGCAGCCCGATAAAAAAAAAGAAGGGAACGGACAAAACATAATTTATATGAAATAAACAATTTGTTTCTCAACTCTCATTGTATAGTTCAAATGATGTGTCATCGCGTGTAGTTTTTTGTTGATATTCAAAATGCTCCAGAGAGTCTCTTGAACTCTGCAAAGACCTATTTGATCCTGTAGCTATTAATGTCACCTGAAATGTCATCATAACGTTGGTGATTTAGAAAGCAATAATGATCTCACCACCATCCTATTTCAGCCTAATATTTTTAAGGCTGATTTAGACTATATCATAGATGAAAAAGCTGCCAATAATATTCAGTAATTTTAGTGATGTCCATTTTTCTTGAGTGTAAGATTAAGTTAAGTAAAATAGAAAGTTAAGTCAAATAGAGTATAAGATCACTATGCAAAAAAGTTGAATATTGTCATGTCTTAGATAAGGGTCAATGGCAGAAGAATTTAAGTCGTAACAGTATAATCCATTGATGTACAATCATGACGCAAATTAATATATAGGTCTACCAGTGATTGAATCATGTTCAGCAGTAGTGATTTTGTAAAATTAACTGGTTCAGTCTGTTTAAAGAGCTGGATTTAAAGGACGGGGTTCCATGCGCGAAGATGGATGGTTACCAACTCACTGATTTATGGAATAAAACATTAGTTGAAGACGAGGTCTTCAGTGGTATTCCTTCTATTTAGGAGGATTTTAGAATGCAATACACTGTGCTCCTGATGAACGATTTTGCACAATCAGACAAATGCACATGGAATATGAAATGGTGAGTTCCAAACAACGGCATTGGTAAAACGTACATCGGAACTAATATCTTATCTTAATTTTTCACTACATACACACACAAACACGCACAATATAAATAATAACTAATTATATCATGTATATGATATATATACATTTATTATAAACGTATAATATGCCTAACACACACACACACAAACACACACACACACACACACACACACACACACATATATATATATATATATATATATATATATATATA
>NC_068984.1:107129328-107133766 GCF_001194135.2 Octopus bimaculoides | reverse complement strand
ATATATATATATATATATATAGCTGCTAGTATTATATATATTATACATATATACATATAATATATATTATATATATGTATTTGGCAAATAAGTTAACGCTGTTTCTTTAATTAAAATTTTTTAAAAGGTTTATTAAAAAATAACTAATTAATCAATAATGTATCCACCCTTGTTGTTTAAAACTTCTTCACAACGGTCAACAAGATTTTCAATACCTCGTTGGTAGAAATCACTCGATTTCGACTCGAAAAATTGATCTCCCAATTCTGCATCAGTATTGAACGAAACACCACGCATAGCATTTGAAAGAGATCAAAAGAGGTGGAAATCCGTTGGTGCCAAATCAGGAGTATACAGCGGGTGTGGCAGCGCTACCCAGCCATGCGTTTGAAAGGCTTTTTTGGTCATATTGGTGATATGAGGGCGGGCGTTGTCGTGCAGCAGAAGAACTCCATGCTGCCGATTAAATGTTATAGGGAAGCAACTTCACTCGATGGGAAAGCTTCAGATGTATGGAGAATGGGTTCCGCATGCTTCAAGTGACAACAATAAAAATCAACGAGACACAATCTCCGCTGGTTTACTTGCTCGTCACCGCTCAACGCATGGACACAAGCAATGATTTCTTTACCGAATCGTTAGTGGTGACGAAAAATGGTGCCTGTATATCAATATGAAGCAGCGTAAAGAATGGCTTAGCCCCGGTAAACAAGCGACACCGCGCGTAAAATGATGTTGTGCGTATGGTGGGACTAGGAAGGGATTATCCATTACGAATTGTTTCAACGGAACCAAACGGCCAACGCGGAAATCTATGTTCAACAGATGGAACGACTCAACACGGCTATTCAAGAGAAAAGACCTAGTATAGAAATATATTATATATAGAATATCAATATATTATATATATATCGCATGTATAATATATATATATATATATATATATATATATATATATACATAATATATATGTATATATATGATATATATTATTCTGTTTTTTTAATGTATATTCTAATATTCTATTCTAATATTCTCGATAAACGTATAGTTGAAATATTGCGCTATAACTTATAACTAAAAGGCTGAATATGTATAATTTAAATCTTACACTTAGGACTGAATGAAGTTATACTGTTCTTATGCTTGGCAAAAATTCATTAGCTATTTGTAAAATGAAATGTCATCAACCATCAACCAAATCTTTGCTTCTCTCTATGGAGACACTAATAATAACCGTATTTGCTAAATTCAAATCGATATATGGAACCAGTGATAGTTTCCTGTAAGCAAGCAATGCAAAGAAATAATCCAACGCAATCTCCTCTGGAAGGGAGAGTGCTATCTTCTTTTAGTTGGAAATATATTGAATCATTAATGCATTGGCTTCGTTTTGTAATAAAATATAAGAAAAAAATCCACGTGAAAATAAATTGTTTTTCAATGAGTGAGAAAGTACAACAATAATATTAGAAATTTATTGTTTACACAGAAATACGCATATTGATACCGATTGTTATGAAGATGCACATAAAATAATGAATACATAATGTGGTATATATAATGAATATATAATGAGGTATATATAATGTCGAGAGTGCATGACCTAATGGTTAGGGTGTTGCACACATGATTCTGATACTGTGGTCTCAATCCTTAGACCGAGTCATACGTTGTGTTCTCGAGCAAAACACTTCATCCCACGTTGCTCTGCGAACACTTCGACACCATGCATCCTCTTCAGGCAACGTCAATTGGATGGAGAGAGTGAGCTAATGTACAGTACAAACATTTGATCACTATAAAATAAATCATTTGCGCAAGCCGTTCGGCAAAAGCTGAGCACTTCTACGTTACTCTCGACAGGAGAGTCCATCATATATAATGACGTATATATAATTATGTGCATATATGAATAAAATAAAAGCACTGTTTGCAGCTTCTCATTGACAAAATCTTAGTGAAGGTCGTTCTTACCATGACCGTCTCATATACTCTCTTAAGAATAATGTACATAGGACTGCATCATCCAATGTATCGCTTTATCTTACGATGGTTTAGTGTGATCTGAAGGATATATTTTACAGCTATTTTAGAAGGCGGAACGGCTGCGTGGATATACACAGCTGGAGAAATATTTACCAGGATGTAGAATATTAATTTCTCATTTGTGTACTGTGAGAAGTGGAAGATAACAGTAGTGGTTCGTATCATGCTAACGCTGCTGTATAGTACCGATGACACAAACCTTTTAAATGGTTCAAAGATTTTAACACTCAAATAAATAATAGACACTGTGTCCCCACCTTGGCTATGTGAGCAGCAAGAATTGCATTTAAGTCAGCAAGTTTCATTATCTTGCGGTACTAGGTTCAACTTTTCATCTAGGTATAAATGATTTTAAAGATGTCTATTGACTTAACCGGTTTCACTTTTTGAAAAACATTATCAAAATTAAAATGTAAAGTTTTGTATAAGCAATTGTTCCGTCTTTACGATCTGAGTTCAAATTCCGCTGAGGTCCTCTTTGCTTTTCATTCTTTCGGGGGGTCAATCAAATAAGGACCAGCTGAGCACCGGGTTTGATGTAATCGATTTACCTTCTGCTCCGAAATTGCTGGTCCTGTGCCAAAATTTGAAACTGATATTGAAGATTACTCGACCTGTTGAAACTAACAGTAAAATCTCATTCAAACTATAGCGTATTAGAAAAAGTAATGCCACAGAAACAGGCATTGGATGAGGTATTGCAAGATATGCACAAAATATACGGAATACTTACAGCTGAAACACTTCTGTAACTGGTTTCAAATTTTGGCACAAGGCCAGAAATTTTGGGAGAGGAGTTTAGTCGACTAAATCGACACCAGTACTTAACTGGTACTTATTTTATCGAAGCGAAAGCAAAGTTAACCACGACTGGACGCTTTTCATAATTAATCTTCTCTCAATGGCTGACTTGAGACTAAACAAGAAAAGTAAAATAACATGAATAAATTTCTCATACAAGTTTGCCCCGAGGTTAGTCTCTCAAATGTCTATCTGGTGAAGCAAATGTTCACGTGACGATCTGCTAGAGTCTACCTGAAATTGAAGTGACATTAGCAGAAGATTTGAAAATAATAGTGGAGAGAGTTGTGATTTGTACCTCATGTCGCTACTGTATACAACCATGAGCTGTGCGATCTCGTAATACGCATTAACAACAAGGTGGACTGGTCCATTTGAAAGTTCGTTTGCTCCTAGCTAGAGTATATTTTTGTTCTAGGTTACTCACCTTGTATTTTGAATTAATATCTGACATACTTGTTACGTGTTTAGTTTAATCTTTTGAATACTTCAAAGGCAAACGTTCATATGTTGACACACATTTATACACACTTTCTCTCCTACACACACTTAATACGCGCACACACACCACCTACACGCGCGCGCACACGGGAGTATATATGCTTGTTTGTGTCTATGGGTCTATATGTTTATGTGTGTGTGTTCTTCTGTGTAGTATTTCTTTCGTACATTGTTTTACTATATATTTATTAAAGTTAAGAAAACCTGTTTAAAATATTCAGTAGGCAGCTAATCGCACACATTCCTCATTTAAAATTTTCTTTGACAGAAAACGTATTATAGAACCAAGCTAACAAACAAAAACAACAAATAACTGAAAATAAAAAAACTATTGCAAGCAATATTATTGGTTTATCGTAACATATAAGATACTTAGATAAAGAATGATAATTTTTTCTGGTTTGTTTTTCAGTTTGAAGATTTCTATAGGTTTGTGTGTATAAATGCAAATTGGTCTTCAGAACTCTACTCACTCATTTAAGCCTAAGAGCCGAGGCCATGTATATATTTAACTACCTTCAATATCAGTTACAAATTTTGGCACAGGGCCAGCAATTTCGGAGCAGAAGGTAAATCGATTACATCAAACCCGGTGCTCAGCTGGTCCTTATTTGATTGACTCCCGAAAGAATGAAAAGCAAAGAGGACCTCAGCGGAATTTGAACTCAGATCGTAAAGACGGAACAATTGCTTATACAAAGCTTTACATTTTACTTTTGATAATTTTTTTACAAAAAGTGAAACCGGTTAAGTCAATAGACATCTTTAAAATACCTCGGCATTTTCAGACCCTCTTTCCTATATATATATATATATATATAAATTATCTCACAGAAGTATGTACACCCCTTAAAATGTTTAGGAAAATTGCCATTATTCTGACAATATCGAAGGAAATCAAGCGAAATCTATACTGAATAAAATATATTATACCTGCAAACATTATACAAATTTGGAACAAAATAAAAAACATTTTCAAAAATATGAACGAAATATTAATTTTCAGACGATTCAAAAATATGTACACCCTAAAGGATTATTTGCTATATCCAATATTTGGTGTGGCCACCTTTGCTTTCAATAATTG
>NC_068984.1:107121828-107126828 GCF_001194135.2 Octopus bimaculoides | reverse complement strand
GTAAGTATAACATTAGAATTCAAACAAACCTACAATGAAATTTTCACTTGTCGCTATAACTGCTGGATTTAACAGCCATATAGCTCTCAATTCAAGGCTTGTCATCTTCAAAAGGAACACGCTAAGATCAGAAATCAGAAATATAAATCAGAAGTACACAGCTAAACAAAGAAATATAAGAAAATAAACAAAAAAATTCAGCAAATAGACAAACGCCTGTATGGCCATTCAATCTGAAAATGCGTTGTAAAATACTGTACTTAGCAATTAGTGATAAAAGCAACTGCCCCATTTCGTTATAATTTATTTCAAAATTACTTCAAATAACATATTGATACTTTAACAGCAAGAAAACACTCCAAATAAAGACCAGTCAAGGAGATGCCCCAGTATGGCATTAGTCCATTGACTGGAACAAGTAGAAAGTAAAAAGTAGTTATTATAAACCATACCCGGAAGACAGGAACACTACACATAACAAAATATACAACGTTCACCGACATAAATTTGACTCCTTCTTTCTGTCTGTTACCAGAAAACTCTTAATGACACACTACACCCACCTACATATAAGGTGAAGTCGCCGAAAGTTCGAAGTCACTGTTAACTTTTTTCTGATACAAGGTTTGTAGGCATGTACTCTACTAAAAAGTATTGACTAATCCTTCAGTTTAATGTTGAATTGTTATTACATAATGCTTAACATAAAACTAAAAACAAACGTTAAGATACACACACAACTAACCAACCCTCACGCGCAGAGACACATACGTATATGATACTGTTAACACAGATGATACTGTTAACAATGTATCCGACGTATGTTTCCCTCGCTTGAAATTCAAATTCACCTGTGAATATAGATGGAAAGTAACGCATTGCTCTTGAAGTTTTACAGAGTTCCGAGACCAATGAGAAAAAGGAAAGGAAGAAACCGTGACTAATGGTTTATTTTCATACCACATCTCTGTTTCCGAATGTTTGCACTGATATGGTCAATGATTGCATTAGATTAGATTTCTACTAAAGAAGTTGATATTCAGCGTGACAAGGCTGCCCCCTTTGAATTACAGGCACAACAGAAACAGGAAGTAAGAGAAAGAGTACAGCGGGGTTCGCCACCATCCCCTGCCGGAGCCTCGTGGAGCTTTTGGTGTTTTCGCTCAATAAACACTCATAACACCCGGTCTGGGAATCGAAATCGCGATTCTATGACCGCGAGTCCGCTGCCCTAACCACTGGGCCATTGCACCTCCGCCAGTTAGTATAACGTTTAATATCAACTTGTTTTTTTATTTTTTTGCTAGAAGCTATCATATCACAATTTTGCGTTTTCTACAACGAAATCGAACCTAGAAGTGCGTGATTTGAAACAGATTTTTAATCCAATACAACTCATAATCTTAAAAGGTGAAAGCGAAATTAAATATTATTTGTCTTATAATAGATTAAAATAATTTTGTATCAGTAGCTTATGTTACATTCTATTTCTAGAAAATATTTCAGCTATAATAATTCGCCGGCAAATTTGAGATCTAAAGACGAAGTAGCTTTTGAATAATAATTCAAAAAGAAACATAATTCAATATTATTAAATTTAATTTTGGGTACTTAAATTAAATATAATCAAGCTATATGCTGAATGACTCCTTAAAATAATCAAGCTTCAAAGAGCGCAATGCACTACATTCATGAAGCTACTGCTGCTGCTACTACTACTACTACTACTACTACTACTGCTACAAGTAGTAGTGGTGACAATAATATTAGCGGTTTTTAACTCTCTCTTCCTAAGTATCTTCTACATCTCCAGCTTCTTCATCTCCTACTTCTCTTCATCCTAATTTTTTCTGCAGCGGCGGAGTTGAAAGAGATGTCAGATAAAATACTTCCGTATTAGATACATCATGTTTAAGTAGTCTGCGAGCAATCATTTAATAAACTCATGGTGAAACAAAACAACCATTAGGAACATGCAAAATGATCTAAATAAATTTTAAAATTTTATTACATAGAAGTGAAGAAAGAACAGATAGGGAATTATCGTCTAGCTGACTGACAGAATGCAGGTTCAAACAAGCTGCCTTGTTTTGTCGTGTCGGTGGATATCTCCAAAATGAAGGCGACCGATTTGTATAATCGTTAGAGCCGCGAATTGATTGTTTCCTTAATCCTTCTAGATTTCTAAACTTTTCACTTTTCGTTCAAATTCCGCTGAAGCCAGATTTGCCTTTCCTCCTTTCGACGGATAAAGTACCAGCTGTAGTATCTTGTTAAATTTCTTGCAATCAGCTCAAGTACTTCAAATTTTTGCTTGATCATTTTCAAAAAAAAAATAATTGTAATTCCGACGTAGTGCTACATGTTGATGAGGAAAATTGCATTCATATTCTTTTCTACTCTAGGAACAAGGCCCGAAATTTTGGGGGAGGGGGCCAGTCGATTAGATCGACCCTAGTACGCAACTAGTACATAATTTATCGACCCCAAAAGGCAAAGTTGACCTCGGGAGAATTTGAACTCAGAACGTAAAGTCAGACGAAAAAATTCGCATTCATATTGTTCTAGCAACTTATAAAAAATAAAGTTAGAAGCATTTAAATTTGATTTAGACGTTGTGGTGTTGCTTAAAGAAGCACGTGATATGTCGACAAGGGAGGCTATCAATCGGCTAAAACTAGATCTGGAGAAATTTTGAAAAGCCTCAAGTGGTTGGCAGACATTTACAATGATCCCAGTCGTGAACTGAGGCTGAATCTCCTGTTTCTAACTTTCTCTTTGTCTTTTTCTTTTTTCGAAGAAATCGGCTGTGGTTAGATCGGGAGAAAGATGCGTTCGCTAAGTGTAAAAGAATGTCACGACGTGGCCCATTCAACTTTAATGAGATGAGGACTAAAAGCAAGGTCTTGTATATGTAGATAGCAGCATTTCACGAAACTTTAGAATCGGCTCGATGTTGCTTTGAGAAAAATGATCACTGAGAGATTAGCTTCTAGATAGTGGAACACTTGCATCATATAATAGTTTCTAATTTAGGCACAAGACCATCCAATCTGAAGTTCATTAAGGAGGCGATACTATCGCCTCCAGTACTTAATTACTATTTCATTTTAGTGACCCCCCACCCGCCAAAAAAACCGCCCAATTGACCTTATCATATTTGAATTGGAATGTAGGGTACAAATACACAAATACAAGGCACCTTTTCCAGCGCTCAAACGATTGCACTAGAATGCTACTAAACATTTTGTACGACGTGTAACGATTTTCCAAGTTTGCCACCTTTACACCCAGTTGATATAATTCCTTCCACTATAGGTAAAGACCTGAAACTTTTGTGCGAGGTGGTTCATTGATTCCATCGACGCCAGTGTTCAGCTGGTACTTATTTCGTCGAAAAGATTTAAGACAAAATCAACCAACAGTGGAATTTGATCTTAGAACGTAAAGCAAATATACGTATAAATAAATGTTTGATAAATTTCAGTTGCATTAAGAATTTAAGGCAGCGAACAGGCAAAATTGCAAGCTTTGAGTTCAAATACCATTGAGGTCGACTTTGCCTTTCATCCCTTTCGGAGGTCAATAAAACAAGTACCAGTTGAGTACTGTGCTCGATGTAATCGACTTAGTCCATCCCCCAACACTGCAGCCTTGTGCCAAAAATTGAAACCGAAAGAATTTGAACTAAGAGCGTAAATGCTACTTAGAAATTTGTTCGATGCGCTAACGGTTCTGCCTGTTCAACCTTACATCCAATTCATATAATACTACACAAACTGAATCTGTTGATCCTTAAAATCAATGAAAGGTTTTTGCTGTTTCGAGATCGAGAATATAAAAGTAACATAACCTACACAATAAACACGATAGCAAAAATACAAATGAAAAGATGAGCCTTTTAATATCGTTTGGCCAAAATCAATCATTAAAAATTGTTACTTAGCTCTAATGATTTTATAAATTACTAACTCTTTACGTAGTTCGAGCACACAACGAGTCACTGTCCATACATTTGGAATGTGGTTACTGCTGTCAAGTTACACGGATATCGTAGACCACATGCCGACACAAGCCGACTGACTGGCAAAAATCTAATTTATAAACACAGTAAAACGTCTGTGCTCAAATATGTACTATCAAAGCAATTCTCTCTCTTTTTTTTTGCGTGGCTACAACGGTCTTTAATCCTCAGAACAAACTACTTTGATCCTCAATTACAAACTACTTCTACACATTTCATCGTTTTTCTTTTTCTCTCACTATATTACGGCTTTGAAATTTTTTCTCTCTCACAGCCCACGTCAACTCAGAGATATTTATGCTCAAGATAAGCAGCATTTTTTGCATTGGTAACAAATGGCATGAACAAACTATGAAAATAACACCAGAAAAATATACAAACCACATACATACATGTCCACAAACAATGTGTGTTGCGCGTGTGCGTGTATATATGTATGCATATGTGTACGTGTAACATTAAATACAACACTATGTGCAAGATCTATAGTTCATTATTTAGATTTTACATATTATTTATGAGTCTCTTACAGTTGGTGTGGAACAATAACGTCGGATGTGGGTATCTGTGAAAAGCTAAAGCTACAAAGAAAATATGAAAAATCTAAAAAACAAGTTAAAATATGAACAGATTCGCATAATTAAGGAAACATAATAGAAGAAAATTTGTTTCATCCCATATATATATATATATATATATATATATATATATATATGTATATATCAAAATAAGCAACAAGGATATCCAAAGTTAATGCAGTACAATCGTTTCATGCGACTCCATTTATTTAAGCAATGTGAACATTACATCAAATGCAAAATGCAGAGCAGCTGCACAAAGACATAGAAATTTACTGAAATTTCATTTCAACAGAAGGACATATTTTTGTAACTACATTTAAACTCTCCAAGTAGAAAAGAAGAATACAACAAAACATTTTGACTTAGCCATATACATTTTGACTTAGCCATATATA
>NC_068984.1:107119868-107121240 GCF_001194135.2 Octopus bimaculoides | reverse complement strand
GAATAAACTGTCTTCTAAATTATACTAAAATGAAAATAACACTGACACCTCATTTCAGCAAACATATTTACCAAAATTACATAAAAATATCTTGAAATACTAAAGAGTAAATTTATTCCATAAAATCGCCATTCGCTTCAACCACAGCCTCAAGATGACTTCGGAAACTCCTGCAACTCTTATGGACAGTCTCCTTGTTTAAGTTGGTGAATGCTGCCATAATCCTTGCCTTTAGTTCACCCTTGGTGTTACAACAAGTTTTGTTGGGCCCTCACTCAACTGCGCTCCACACGTAATAATCAATGGGGTTGCAATCTGGGGAGTTAGGTGGTCAGATGTTAGGGATGGTGTAGTCGCAGAAATTGTATGGCGGTCGTGACTGGGTTCTCCTGCTTGTGTGGTATGGTGCACAGTCCTGTTGCCAGACATAGGGTCTTCCAGCATCCACACTCTTGAGCCATGGCAGCACTACCTCATCCAGGCACTTAATGTTGGCCTCCGTGTCGAGACTGAGGCCGTGTGAGGAGATGAATGGAGGAATAACGTTGCTATCACTAGTGATCACTCCAAACATCATGACGTTGAGTGAATGTTTGATTTTTATTACTCTCGGTAGATGTCCTTAGATTGCACTGTCCTCAGATTGACACCCAAACACTCTGATATGTTCGTATTGCAGATTACAGTGCGACTGCCAAGCAGTACAGTATTTTATTTTCAAATTCCTGGCAGAGTGAAGTACGTCATGGTGCTGTTTTAGCCACAGACGGTGCGCAACTGACCCTGCTATACTGTGTAGTCGATAAATTTAAAAACAAGCAACGCGCATCCGCAAAATTAAGAAAATGAAATGGTGACAGTTCACCCATCGCACCCTGTATATTGGCTTAGTGGTTAGGGTATTCGGCTCAGGATCACAAGGTCATGAATTCAATTCCTGGCAATACGCTGTGTCCTAGAGCAAGACACAAAATTTCTCGTTGATCCAGTCTACTTACATGGCAAAATGAGTAGTGCCTGTTTGTCAAAGGGCCAACCTTGTAACATTCTGTGTCACACTGAATCTCCTTGAGTGCTACGTTATGGGTACACGTGTCTGTGGAGTGTTGAGGCATTTGCACTCTAATTTCACGAACAATCTGTTCTGCTGGTTGGATCAACTAGAACCCGCGTCGTCGTAACCGACGGAGTGCCAGTTACACACACGCGCGCGCACACACACACATACACACACACACACACAATTATATATCTAAATATTAATACTTGTCTTTATGTCAAGTTACTCTCAATGCTATTCTTCTAAATGAATAATGTTTGTGTACACACACACACTTTTGTATATACATATATATATATATATATATATATA
>NC_068984.1:107118610-107119720 GCF_001194135.2 Octopus bimaculoides | reverse complement strand
TATATATATATATATATATATATATATATGCATGTATGTGTATGTGTGTGCGTATGTAACATTTGCTAATTAATTCATATACGTAGAAACATACACGCATGTAAAAAGACACATAGTTTCACACGTACATACGCACGTACACACACAGACGCACGCACATACACACACATACACACATATGAGCACAGATACACGCGCGCGCGCGCGCACACACACACACATATGTATATATAAATGTTTGGTTGATAAATTACTGTTGCATTGACGGCGTAATACTCAAATGTATATAACAGCAAGGTGTTTACATTTGTCTATCAGTAGTGATGTCTAATGTCTATTGATATTTTCGGTTGCGCAGTGTAGCATATATGTCTATATGTGCAAGTGTGTGTGCTTGTATGTATGTGTGTATGTATGCATGCATCTATGTATGTATCTACGTTTGTGCGTGTGCATGTATGTGAGTGTGGGAGTTTGTGTGTGTGAGAGTGTGTGTGTGTGTGTGTTTATGTGTGTATATGCTTAAATAGTAATTTTGATCCACGTCTGCATTTGTTTGTAGATGATTTTCGCTCATCTTTATTGCTTATATACCTGTGTGTTTGTATTAGTATCAGGTTTTGTCTCCCTTACAACGAAACATAATCAATTGAACAATACATCAAACGTCTGTGGTCTCTACCGGATAATATCGTGAAAAGCCATATCCACATCTAAATAATAGATTTCATGGTCTCCAGTAGAAACACAGTTCTCAGTTATGGTTTTCCTATCTATCTCCTGCGCACATTAGTGACGGAAGTGATGATAAATACGTTCGGCTGGTAATAATAGTTCAATCACGAACGTGGCATATCCAGTACATGTCCTCACACACACGCGTACACACGCTTACATACCCGTACTATTACTCAATGTCACATATACACAAAATCAGATACACAGTCATTTATATATATATATCTCTCTATATATATCTAGATATGTATATACAGTCACAAATATACATTCGTCTATACATACATATACAAAAATATAAGTGCAAGTATACATATATACATTTATATAAATATATATATATATATATATATATATATATATATATATATA
>NC_068984.1:107109258-107118087 GCF_001194135.2 Octopus bimaculoides | reverse complement strand
TTCTTTTATTTGTTTCGATCATTTGACTGTGGCCAGGCTGGGTTACCGCCTTAAATGATGTTAGTTGAAGAAATCGACCCCGGGACTTATTCTTTGTAAGCCTAGTACTTATTCTATCGTTTTATTTTGCCGAACTGCTAAAGGAACATAAACACAGCAGCATCGGTAGTCAAGCGAAGGCACACACACACACACACACACACACACACACACACGCCTACCGAATCCACTTACAAGGGTTTGGTCGGTCCGAGTTATAGTAGAAGACATTTGCCCAAGGTGCAACGCAATTGGACTGAACGCGGACGATGTGGTTGGGAAGCAGTCTTCTTACCACACAGCCACATCTGCACCTAGTCACACATACAAATACACAGGCTCACATACACACATATACGCACACACAATATAATTCGTTAGTTGTAATATATTGTAAGTATAACTGATTTAATGTCGATGATTACCAAGCGATAGGCACATCCTGTTTCTTACGTCTTTTTCTTTATCCAATAATGCTCCCTTATATTTATAACTTGAAACAAACTGCTCACCACAGTCTACACCCATAACGCAATACCGAAATATCCGGATGCAAATTGGCTGATGTTGCCGTCTGATTATTGTCTATCATAAGCTGAGCATGGAAGTTGATTATTGTTTTATTAGAAAAAGATCTCTCGACCTGTCTACTTATCTATCTGTGTGTGTTTGTGTATGTACATGTGTGCGTGCGTGTATGTGTGTGTATGTGTATACATGTGCGTGTGCTTGTAGTTCACTCCACTCTTTGCTTGCGTATTACACAATCAGTAAATACACATGCGCACAAATACGCACACATATATTTAGGATATGAAAGAGAAGCAGCTCTATGATGTTAACATATAGATATCACTTACTTAACATAGGTGTGTTGTTTAAACACCTGGCACCGGAGTGTATTGTCCAGGAACAATCCTTTCAACGATATATAGAGTTAAAAGCGCAATATATATCAGAGCTAGACAAAACGAAGTCTCTCTACAAGCGAATACGAGAGCAGTATTTCGGAGTAAATGCAGATTGTCAACACCGCGCTCTCGATTCATTTCCAATACGAAATAGAAATTCCTGGCAGGAAGTTTATACAGATTGTATAAAAACTACTTGCTGGTGGTTTGCAATAGCACTACGCAAATAGAGTAAATTGAGATTAAGCAGAATTATTCCACTTGTGCAGCGCTTTTGCAAATCAGCAAATAGCTTTTACGCTATACGTATAAACTTCAGGCTAGAGATTTCCATTCTCGTTTCGGAAGTCTCACATGAGTGTGGTATTGATATACTACAAATACAGCGATATAATATGTATTACTCTCGTGTTCGCTGGTAGATCGATTTCGTTTAGTTCTGATGTATATTCTGTTTGTAACAATACTATAAGTCATTAAAAGTATTTCTCCCACTCAGTAATCCACAGCACCTAACGTCTACAAAAATTCACGTACGTTAAGTATATGGTATCGGTACTATATATATATACAGCGAGACTAAACCCGGAACCATGTGGTTGCGAAGTAAGCCTCTTACCACACAGCTACTCTTGCGACCATATGTGTGTGTGTGTATGTGTGTGTGTGTGTGTGTATCTTTTCTTCATTTGTATTTATATATGTATATACGAGTGGGTGTCTATATGTATGTATAAGTGTGTATAACTTCATATATGTCTATGTGTGTAATTCTATGTACGTACATATATTCTTTTCTACTCTAGGCACTAAGACCGAAATCTTTGGGGAGTGGGCAGTCGATTAGATTGATCCCAGTACGCAACTGGTACTTAATTTATCGACCCCGAAAGGATGAATGGCAAGAACATAAAGACAGACGTAAAAAATGCTAAGCATTTCGACCGGCGTGCTAACCTGCCAGCTGGCCGCCTTCATATATGAACATATATTCGAATTATATGGTCGTCTACTTTGTGTGTATATTATTTGTCAACCCTTTCGGCTCTCTTTCGCGATCTTTTATCAATACACGCAAGTTGTTATCTGTATGATGTCACCTCATTCTATCACAGTCCTCTCCTCTCCCATTTGGTCTATCGGGCTAAAATCTTGATCTAGAAAGTATTTAATGACCCTTATCAACACACTTGCGTTTTTGTTTCTCTTTACGGTTTTTTCCCCTTTTTTACTTTGCTTCTCTGTCTTTCCTTCTCTTGGATTCTGCGCCTCTCATTCTATGGTATCTCTATTTCCTAGGATATACATACATACATACATACATACATACATACATACATACATACATACATACATACATACATACATACCTATACACACACACCCGCACACATATGTATGTGTGTATATATGCTGATAATATCAAGAAGGTGATTTTTTCCACTCATTAAGCTGAATGGAGATTTAGCCAAGAGGAACTGATGTCAGCAAATTGTATCCAACGTTCATCGTGTGTTTCGACCTTGAACCATACACCCTTCCGTTGTTGGGTCGGCCATATTACTGCTCTTCATTTCCTCCTGTCTTCTAGCTTAATTCCTCTCTCTTTCTCCATAACAAACAAGAGGCACTTTCAGCTGCCTCTCCTATTCTGTGCACAGTCACCCTTCGCTACTTGCTTCTCATTCCAATGGCTGTAAGCATCTTCCATACTGATAGTTCTTTTTACTGTCATTTTACGTCCTATCATAGAATTTTCTCATATACACCTTTTAAAATTTATTTTATTCTAATTCTTGGAGGGGGCTACCCTCGATCACTAAATTTCATTTCCTACCTACGTGTGTGTTTTGTCAATGGTAATGCTTTTTCTCTGTATATACATAAATGTAAATGTTTTTTTAATAAATTGTACTTCATGTTTGAAGCTTCGATGAAGCTGTAGGGTAATACTCAAGCACTCAACTATGAGTGCATTGCATCTTATAGCAGAAACAGCTTTAAGTGTTCCTTTGTCATTCCAATTTCTTGTTACCATTCTGTATTTAACTGACGCTTCGTTCTGAAGGTTATGCCTGAGCGAAATATCAATATGTGTGTATGAACGTACGTACGTACGTACGTATGTATATATGTATGTACGTATGTACCTATGAATTTATGTGTAGTGTGTGAATGGGTGTAAGAATTTGGCGATGCGACCATGTTCTATATGTAGACACCTATGTAAATCTATGTTTTGTGCATGTATTAAACAATAAACAATAGCTTGCATTTGATATATATCGAGATTATAATTAAAAATGTCTATGTATGTGATGAAAGTTAAAACTTGTGTTTCATCTCTTGGTTTATGTCGATTTGTCTTTAACTTGTGTCCAATTTAACTTCCTTTACTCGTCGAACAAGGTAAACTATAAAAGAAATGAAAGAGAAGGTATCAATTTTTATAGCATTCATGAGGATTGCGCATCATACATTCAAAGTAAATGACGTCAGCGGGAGGAATTAAGCATTGCAGGTTATACACTGCAGTGGAGGAAAGGAAAAAAAATCTGTTTTTTTTTTTGGCATGTTATTATTGATTTCAAATTTTGCTACAAGACCAGCAATTTCGGGTGAGGGGACAAGTCGATTGCATCGACCACAGTGTTAGACTGGTTCTTATTTTATCGACCTCGAAAAGATGAAAGGCAAATTCAACCTCAGCGGAATTTGAAATCAGAACGTGAAGATGGACGAAATGCTAAGCATTTTAACTGGCGTGCTAACGATTCTGTCAGCTTGCCGCCGTTTTTGCATTTATTATAACTACCATTATATTTTCGTTCTGATTTCAAGACCCGCCGTGGACAGTTTTGCTTCTCATTCTTTTCGGGATCAATAAAATAAGCTCCAGTTGAGCACTGGTATCGATGTACTCGACTAAACCCCACACAACAAAGAATTTCAGGTATTGTGCTTATTGTAGAAAGTGGAATGGCAGAATTGTAAGGGTGTCACATAAAATGCCTTGCAGTATTTCTTCCGACTAGTTATTTACGTTCTATGATGAAATGTCGTCTAGATCATCTTTGCCATTCATCCCTCTGGTTAATAAAACATAGTAACAATTAAATACTGGGGTTGAAGTAATAGAGTACCCACCTGTCACTCCTTCAATCTCCAACCCTTGTGCGCAGATTCTAAAATATAATATTTATCTATATAATAATACATATAAAAAATAATGGCCAATATAGAGGTCTGGTCACTGTTGTTTGAGGTACGCTTTTTTCTCAGAGTTCATTTGATTGACGGAATTACAGCTCTAGGTATTGGGGATAACAAGATTGGGAACCCGGCCTCAGTTGCGCACAGTTCTCAGGTTACACGTTGTTAGGTAATGCCGATTTTACGCAAAACCTTATATTCTATAGATGATTAATGATGTGCAAATGAAACATGGCTCTGATGGAGAAGTTAAGAGTCGACAACAGTGACGTGGTTTCTCTATTACAGAAATCTTTCAACTCAAAGTCTATTGGAAAATTCCTTCTGGCTTTGCTGCAGGAGAGGAAAGGTATTGTGGATATCGTATTTGATATGTAATATCCCAACAAAACTTGTTATTATACATATAATTTGCATCCTCCTAGTTGATGCTAAATATAGTTTGCATCCCATCCCCTTGCTTCGATTGTATTCTTCAAGTTGCTTTATACGGAAAGTGTACTTGAAATATAGCTTTTATTATAATTATTGTTGCAAATGTTTGTGCAAGAATTACCTCTATTCATTTCTGACAAACCAAGTTTCGTTCTATGTAGCAGTTTTGTTGATAAAAATATTTAATCTTATATATAAGCTAAAAATATTCAGTTTGTAATATACAAATTTCGTTCAGCCATAAAATGTAATAATTGTTATTGTTATTATATAATGATTATCAGTTGCTTTCATCTAGGATTGTTTTCTCGAGTGCATTTTAGCAATTTAGGAAGCATGCCAGATAATCGCAAGAACTTCAAATTAAATGCCAGTGAAAATACTTAGAAGCCACTGGCTAAACAATGACGTAAATTGGAAGAGACAGAATTCATATTTATAATCTGGAGATTTCGATTTCTTCGAAACATCTGAAACCTGCTGACAAAATGCGCGATACGCAACGAAGTCTTCGGAGAGGCCTCTTACCTTGAAAGATAACAATACTCGTGTATTTTCCTCATAATATGTGGATCAAAAATAAATGAAATCTGTTCATTTCTGAGCTTTGCGTCTGAAGTTATCTGTTGTAAGAAATAAAATTAAACTTGAAATTGTTCGTGATCAACCATTTGCAATTCTAAATTCACGATTCTAAAACACTCTGTGAGATGTTTCTCTTTCATTTTCATACTGAGCCAATTTCATTTATATTCGTTCTCATCCCTTATCTATCTTTTTTCTGAAACATTTGGGGAGAGGCATAGTCGATTGCATGGAACCCAGTACTTAGCCAGTGCTTATTTTATATCTACCTCTAATGGGATGAAAAGGCACTGCTGACTTAGGTAGAATTCGAACTCGGAACATAATGACGGACGAAGTGGCGCTAAGTATTTTGCGTGTTGTTGTTGCCGCTTCTCTCACCATATATGATAATAGCAGTAATGAAGGTGATGACTCGTAGAATAAAGGAATTTTTTGTGGGAGATAATGAAAAGTGAACTGATTCAACAGAGGGGGCAATATAAGCAAAACTTCTTCATGTGGCTAGGATAAACAGTTCATTCTGTACCTACATCTCTTTCTACGGTAGCTGAAGTTAATAGCAATGTCCAAGGAGAAAGAAGGCACATACTTTTGCAAGATTAATCGCATAGACACCATTAACCATTTGCTAACTGGTTACAAGTACTAAAGCTAGGTAAACTTGTTGATAATCATTTGGTTTTAATGCAATACAAGTTTGAAATTATATATTGCCAATTCAGTCAATTATTTTCGTACCATACATTTTACATCTATCCTCATTATGAATTTTGATGAAGCGGAAGAGTGAATCTGATTTTCAACAGCAGTAACGTAACTAGCTTATTCACACGCACATACATTTGGCCTCTGTGCCACTACTATCTCTGATCCGTACTCAGGGCATTGCCTTGAGGGAAGCGCCTGTGCAACAACAAAAGCTCTATCATTCAACCTGATATTATGTATATGTAAGCTTCTGTTAACTTGGGTGAATCTAATAGAAGGTATTCACATCTTTTAGATGCCTTGTCTTTCTTAACAGATGTCCTTATCTTTCTGTAGTATTGCATCTGGCTGGTCATCATTTTCAAGTTTATTCTTATTTCTCGCAACAAGGTGTAACGCTCAAAATGAACAGATTTTGTTTATTTTTGAGATCCACATGCTATGATGAAAGCACACAAGTATTGCTATCAACAATCTTTCAAGGTAAGAGACTTCTCCGTAGTAATAGTTGCATATCAGACTTCTTGCCAACAAGTTTAAGATGTTTTAAAGAGAATGAAGTCTTTAGACTTGTAAATATTATTTCTGTCTCTTGTAATTTACGTTATTGCTTAAGCCTGTGATTTCCAAATATTTTCACTATCTTTTATTCTGAAGTTCTTGCGAATATCTTGCACGGTTTGAGCGAATTCCAATATCATAATCTTCATCAAACATGCATATGTCTGATTCATTCTATGTTCCATATTAGTCGTCCTCAAGGAGACTGGGTTCACGGTTACAGAGAAGAAAGAATGGAATGAGAGAGAGAGAGAGAAAGTGAAGAGATCTGCTTTTGTGCGTTGAAACTGAAGCAGCTACATCGATGAAAATTAATGAAAATTAATGACATCAAAAGTATCAAACCCTCCAGTCTCAGGGGCTCTGCAAATGTTATGGGCATTGATCCATCCCTTAGACTTAGCAAGTAAAATTATATCGGTATTTGTGAAATCTGCAAATACTATAGTTTCAAAATTATTGCTATACCTTAATAGTTTTAGTTATTTTATCATTATCACTATTTCATTCCAAAAGTTCTTATGGTTTTGGAGGAATAGTCATTCTGCACATTTTGTTTTATAGGTTATTTTAAAACTTAATCTTGGTTAGTTTATGCACTCTGAGCCAATCATTTTGCGTGTAACCAGATATGTACATCAAGATAAAGTAATGAATGTGCTTTCACTGTTTTCGAGGTTGTATATTTGTGACATCGCTTATGAGGGTTATTATTAAAGGTTATCATTCAGATTGATACTTTCCAGCATAGGAGAGTCAGTCTTTTCTTATAGGTTTGGCTAATGAATCGATAGATTAACTTTACCCATATCTCTCTGAGCCAGAACAGATAATCGCTTGTTGGATTTTGTTTATCTTGAAAAATAGTAAATAGTTGAACTATGCAGCCAATATTGTCTGGAAATCTGTATTTATCTATACCAATTTATTTCATTGCAGTAACTGAAACAGCTGCGAATTGGAGGTATGATGCCTTAGTCAATGTTTCGGGGATTTACTTTTAGTCAGAAAGCACAAGATATAATGTAAGCAGAGATATCACTTTCCGAAGGTACCCAAGACAAAAAATTACTGATTAATGTGATTGCTGCAGCAATTTCATGATGTGATGTTCACGAATATTCTTGATTATATGCTATCGCTAGATTCTTCAAAAATTTCTGCGAATACGCATTACAATTCTTTTTCATTCCACAGTGTAGAACTTTTTAAGGAACAACCATCCTCTCTCTATGATAGCATAACTTGTTATTGACAATGTAGAGAGGCTTAAAAGCACAGCAGAAATAATTAGTCTTTTTGTTGTATCCATCAAACCATGTCGATACACATGTTTGGCTTGGAACTTGAATAATGCTTGATAATACTTGATAATGTGCACAACCCTTTTTATGGAAAATGAACCCAATATCCATAAAACCACCAAGACATGCATGGTTATTTAGGAAATTAAAATTATCTTCAACTGAATAGTGCATGCTAATGTGTGCACTCATATTTATCGAGGATGAACCCGATATCAATAAAAACATCGAGATAGGGATCTGTACTTAGGAAATTACAAATATCTCCAAATGCTTGTCGCTGTACACATTCCTGTTCATTAGGGAGTTGGGACTATATCAGCTATTCAATCGATCGATAAAAGAGAATATATGATAATGGATTACAACAATAAATAAATGCATAACAAAGTTTTACATTTATATGTGTATGCATATATATAGGTATATATGTATGTATCATTCAACTACGGCAGTAGTTGAATCATATTCTTAAGGCCGTAATTTACTCACACGCAGCATATTCAAAGCTTTGTTGCTAATTCAGTTCTTAACCAAATTGAAAACTGTTGACATTTCTGAAGAGAACTGGTCCTTAGCTACATTTTGGCATTAACGAATTGAGATTTGGTCTAGTAGAAAAAAGTTTACATCGAAATTTGCTGTAGCGTTATAGGAGAGTAATTAATGCCTCCAATCAAGTTTAAATCTAAATAACTGTTTTATTTTAAAAGCAAAATGTATCTATCTATCTTAACTTCAATGATAGAAGAAGGCCTGAGGAATTTCATAGTTTTACTCCCATGCAACAAAAATTTGTATAAAAACGTTGTGTGGTAAAATATCATGAAACAAAGATAAGCAAGGCAAAAAATTGGATTTAAATATGATTATCTTTTTTATTTTCAAAACAAACTATATTTTAATTAAGCTTAAATGACAGAGCTCAATTGGAGAAATTTCATGGTATCAATCTCATGCAATGAAGTTTTAAAAGAAAAAAGTTCGACCAAAGCCCTGTGAGTGGATTTGGTAGACGGAAACTGAAAGAAGCCCGTCGTATATATATATATATATATATATATATATAT
>NC_068984.1:107107427-107108582 GCF_001194135.2 Octopus bimaculoides | reverse complement strand
ATATCAGCCGAAACGTTGTGTTAACAACAAACAAGATGAGGAGAAATATCCGTCAAATGTAAATAATGTAAATAGTGCGTGTATATGTTTGTCCCCCTAGCATTGCTTGACAACCGATGCTGGTGTGTTTACGTCCCCGTAACTTAGCGGTTCGGCAAAAGAGACCGATAGAATAAGTACTAGGCTTCCAAAGAATAAGTCCTGGGGTCGATTTGCTCGACTAAAAGGCGGTGCTCCAGCATGGCCACAGTCAAATGACTGAAACAAGTAAAAGAGAAAAGAGAGAAAGAGTGTTTGTTTCTCAAATTTGAGCGTGATAATATAGTTATATATCTTTTATGAATATAGTTCTAAAAGGAGATTTATCATAGAGCTAAGTAAAAATTTTATCGACAACACTGCTAATTTGCAATTAGTTTAATTACGTTATCTGTATTGATTAATGCAATTGTATCATGTAAACACAGTCCCGTAATATTTCAGACGAGAAAGAAGTTTTAAAAGAGAAAAGCTATGAGTGTTTGTTTCTCAAAGTTTGTGCGTGATGATATAGTTCTATACATTTTATGAATATAGTTCTAAAAGGGGACTTTTAATATGTTACTGGTATCATTAAGATAATTTTCAATAAGGGAAAATCTTAAATTATTAATTGACACATTATTAATTAGCATAATAGCATAGCCTGGAAAAAACATGTACTTCATGGAAAAAAGTGAGCAACAGATATAGTATTCTTAAGATTATAAACCCGGAAAAGTACACGACAAGTTATTACACCTAGAAAAGTCCAGGAAATCTGGTAAAGTACAAAACAAGAAAATGTTTACTTAAAATATTGCAGCTAAGGATAAAATTTGAATATTATAAATTATTTGATTTTAATTTACAAAGTAACCTTATAATTTATGTACTACTATTATTTTTATAACTTATTTTCAAATTTCTAATTATTAATGATTAAAAAAAATGAATTTTTTTAAAATACAAAAAATATTTTAATTGAGGTATTTTTTTTTACTAGAAGTAACAAGTAAATGACAAATAGAATAACTTCTAGTAAAATTTTTAGTTTTAATAAAAGCTAATATTTTCTAAATCTAAATATTTTATTTGAAATTTTCCCGTTAGCTGCAATATTTTTAGTAAAAAATT
>NC_068984.1:107104832-107106928 GCF_001194135.2 Octopus bimaculoides | reverse complement strand
TATCTTTTAATGAAAATTTATACAAATCCCTTTCAAACGGCATAGATTACGATTACAAAGAAATATGTGGGGGAAAATTTTAAAGGGATTTTCCTAATTTTTTAAAATATCACAGCCTTCGAAATGATGGTGTGTGGGGCATCTTTGTATTAAAAAAGTTTTGTAAACACATTTTTCACACCCTCCCTTACCATCCCACTCCGGACCTTTGGGGACCAATTTTTTTTGCACTTCAAAACCATGGGAAAATTTTATTTTTTAAATTGTTAATATTTTCAGAGGGAAAAGTGAGTGATTTAAGGGCGATTTGGCTGCTGTGTTTAGCATATCCAAAGACAACCATCCTCGTTTCTTTACCACTCATGCATGTATTGATGTTTTTCAATATTTCCCCCCATAAATACATTTATATGCTATAAAAAAGAAAATTTGAAGAAATTATGAATTTTTTGCAACTTCACTCCCTGCCCCCGATTGTGTCTGTTTAAAAATTAAAATATTGGGAGAGCTTGAGAAAGTCATTGCTGGAATTTATCCACAGTGATTTAAAAAAATTACGGAGATATACTTGCATAGTACGTGACTTGATCTGAGATCATGTGCTGAAACAAAAACAATTGCAGCGTAGATGTTTGTAAGCAATTCAAGAACACACAGAAACCGTTAGTTTCACAACACTACTTAAATACAGGGGGTCCCGATATGAAGAGGAGAGTTAGTTTTAGGGTCAGTTTTTAGGGTTAAGGTTGGGGCCAGTTTTAGGTTTAAAGTTGGGGCTAATTTTAGGATTAGTTAAGGTCAAGGTTGGAGTGTCATTACACGCCAACACAGCGTACATTTAAAATGTTTAGTACGTAGCACCTATATTTAAGTAGTACCAGTTTCACTCCAACATTAAAATTTCATTTGTGTCAATATATTTTATTCGCTTTGAAACCTCAACCTGTTCAGTGACAAAACTTGGTAAATGTAATGCAGCACGAAGTTTAGTCAGTGAACAGCAAACACATACGCACACACACACACGCACACACACACACACACGCACGCACATGCACACACACACGCACACACACACATATATACACACACGCACACACACATCCATTGCCTTTCACTTGTGTATATCATCTATGTGTGTATGTGTATCGATGTGTGGGCGCGAGTGTGCCACTGTTGAAGTCGCTCGTGCAACATTTTTGTGCATATATTGGTGTAGTGGTACAGAGCTTTTGTACCACTACACTAATATATGCACAAAAATGTAGTGGTGAAGGCGCATGGCTCAGTGGTTAGAGAGTCGATCTTGGTTGTGAGTTCGAATCCCGGACCGAGCTGCATGTTGTGTTCTTGAGCAAGGCACTTTGTTTCATGTTGCTCCAGTTCACTCAGCTGTAGAAATGAGTTGCAACGTCACTGGTGCCAAACTGTATCGGCCTTTGCCTTTTCTCTTGGATAACATCAGTTGCGTGGAGAGAGAAGGCTGGTATCCATGGGTAACTGCTGGTCTTCCATAAACAACCTTGCCCGGACTTGTGCCTTGGAGGGTAACTTTCTAGGTGCAATCCCATGGTCATTCGTGACCGAAGGGGGTCCCCGGTATAGCGTGTTTGGAAACTGTGAATAAGGTGCAAGTTCCCAGTACTTGTCGGTAACTTTTCCCCTTGTCTTCTAATAGTAATTACCCAACTTTTTAGGCTCTTCTCACAGGTATCCCACGTTAAAAAAATATACGGATATTAAAACAATTTCATTTGATAAATAATAAATTACGCATACATTAATAGAATAATAAATAATAAATTATATATATATATTAAAAGAATAAACTGTCGGTTTTCCAAATAGCGAACGAAAACTTAAAAGAGAACGTGTAAGACTTTGCAAATGGGAATGGAATACTCCGCAGTGAAAGCAATGAGTATTTAAATTTGTGAATTGGACGCAGTGAATGCAATGAATATTTAAATTTGCAAGAAATTGGAGTTAAAAAACATTCAAGAACCGGAATTTATAAAAATATTTCCAGATGGTCGACCCTTTAATAATTGCCTTCTTTTAGTGCTTTTAGTAATTACTACATACCTAATTAATAA
>NC_068984.1:107103509-107104786 GCF_001194135.2 Octopus bimaculoides | reverse complement strand
TATATATATATATATATATATATGAGTGTGTGTGTGTTTGTATGCGTATGCGTTTGTGCATTTGCATAAAGTATTATCAAAGCAATCCAGAAAAACAGTTAACCAAATACAAGAAGGAGTTTATTTCGAATTATTGCAAATACACAAATTAAATCAGTATATACACTTTCACTAGTCCATTTTAGATATAAATAAAAGCAAAATGCTGCAGCCAGATAACAAAAGAAAAAGATCTCCTACATTATCAATTGAAAAACATTTCAACAGCAAGCGCACAGACTGCACCGGGCTTAACTGTAATGACAAACTGTAATGACAAACCAGATACATGAAACATGAAGACAGTTACTATCTGCCTAATTTCACTCTCACCATACCAATGGATGTATAAAATATGGGAAATTTCTACCGCATCCTGTATCTGCTGGACATTTACAACTAAGATACCTTAATGGTGTCGGATACTTCTAATGGAACATGAATATTTTAAAGATAAATCAACCCACAACCTTATAATAATGGATTAAGACAATGCAGAGATTTATATTTTTATCTAACTTTTAACGAAACGAAGTATTAAAGTCTACATAATTAGAAAATTCTTCAAAATTGCAATCTTAATCTATATTTCAATTAAAATGCGACTTTTACGTTCCATTTTAATATGTTTCTGCACAACACAGCCAAATCACAAAATAAAATCAAATTCACTTTGATGCTTATGTTCTGCCACATCTTTGAATTTGTTCATTTTTTCCCCTTATTTCCGAGACCGCGTGTAAAGTCATTTCTCATTTCCAAGTGGCACATGACATGACAAGGTGTATAATAGATAAATCATCTTGTAATGTTTACGAGCATTTTTTTTTTTAGTAATACAACTGTGCAATTGTTTTTGTTTAGCCTTTACTGAATAGTAAAACCTTAAAATTTCCAATTTTTATACATTTCCATCAAAAATATTTCACGTTTTTCTGTGACGAGATTGTTAGTTTTAATAATGCTTTAGCTATAATAATTTTCAACACATTATTGAAATCCTCTTTTCGCATATTTTATAGATTGTGTCTCCTTTTTTTCTTCCTTTTAATCGTTGTCTTAAAATAATTCTATTCTATTCCATTATTCACTTGAAACAAAAGTCAATTTCAAACTGGGAAATTGAAAATAGAAGAAAGAGAAAAGACCTATGCACTCACTGCCTGCATTTGTATGTATGTATGTATGTATGTATGTATGTATGTATGTATGTATGTATGTATGTATGCATATATATA
>NC_068984.1:107099067-107101683 GCF_001194135.2 Octopus bimaculoides | reverse complement strand
ATGCTAAGAGTGTAGATGAAAGTAGGGTGAAAAAGGGTGAAGCGGATTTATGGAATAGCAGGGCTTTTAGGCTCATTTATATGAAATTCAGTTCTTCTTGAAAAGAAGTGTGCTCCCCTTCCCAATTTATATTTGCCTTGTTGTTGCTCAACTGTCACTAATTATATTGAAGCTTAATGTACACAGAGGTGTTCGAGAGCATTAGTTTAGGTTGAACGCAGCATGAGATATTCTATAACCTCTGGGATGTTATCATAGTTAAGTGCTCTGGTCCTCCTCAGTATCTATTCTTTCGAATGTCTCTCGAATACTTTTCGCATTGATACCGTCTCTTCAATAAGCAGCTTGGTCTCATCCATTTTGCATCAGATCTGTCATCAGGCCACGGGGTAGAAGACTTCTGTAGTCGGTAGAAAGATCTCCTGTTAATAATTCTTTAGAATGTCATGGTAATGATATTTTCTTTTATATCATGTTCTTAAATCTTCCTTGTGTTCTTACTCTTTCATTCATAAATTTGACTGTTTTGTTCAGGCTCGGGTTTTGTTGGTTCGCATTCTATTGGTGTTCGACGCCAATATTTTCTTCTACTTGTTGTCTACATTGATTTTTGATTTTTTGCTTAATTTAGTCCAATATTCACGAGTTACATCTTCAGCGAGTTTATTTTTGTTGCTTGCTTTTTGTTTCGTTACTTATAATTTCGTTATGTTTTCTTTTAAATACTATTTCAGTTTCTGATATTTTCCCGTTTTGGGAATGTATTAACTTTTTAAGTTAGCTAATTTCTCATAGTTCACAACCTTGTTTAGTTCTGCGCTCTTTTACTTCCAAATTGTATACGAGAATATTGAAGTAGTTACGTGTTGTGTTGCGTGTGGCTGGGAAATATGCATGTTAACCAGAAGCATATTCCACTCACCTCCATTTACCTTTTTCTGCTTTATTTGCGGAGATGTGAGGTGTGAAAGACCGTCCCTTTATTTAAATTATTATTTTCTTCCAGTATTGGTTTATTTCTTTCAAATACTGACGAGTTTTGCACGCGGAGTTTTTCATACTTCGCATACACCAAAATTAAAGGACGAATTCATGTTTTATTAAGTTTATGCTGAATGATTCAGTTCATATTTTTTTAAAATATTTCTATTATTTATATGTGTATAGGAGGCGGCATCGTTCTATTACTGATATGAATCGTGTTCCGATATTTTGTTTACATGTGATATAAGATTGCCGAATACTATGGACATTTGTGATATATCAATTATACGAGGGAAAGATCGATAAATTTTATTACAACTATTACATACACAGTTATCTTTAAACATCTTCGTAGTCTTGGGTGTTTGATTTTATTGTCCTTTTTTTAATCGTTGCTTTTGGACAGTTTTTGGAGCAATAAAGCGCGTTTCTATTTTTTATTCTTTTTGTTGTAGTTCTCAACTTTTTTGTGAGAAATCAATATTTGTTTTCATTTTTAGGAGAAATCATCACCATCGTTGTCGTAGTCGTTTTTGCTATATATATTTGCATAGAATCATTCATATGAAAATGGATATGAAAGTGCAGCTGAAAAATAGCCAAATACATGAAAGCTAGCAAGCAGACTGTCCCAGCAATGCTGGTGTATTACATCACACTGACATAACACATTCAAGTTTGTTATGAGAATGATTTAGTTGCAATTTCTAGTATGGCATGCGATCACGTAGAGGACAATCTCGTTGTCTCGTAGATGTATAGATACATGTATAGATACACATGGCAGTAGGATGTGGTTAGAAGGGAATTTACCTGTAATTTCTATCTAGCTACCATGGAGATATACCTAGATAGATACGTACACATATAAAATCTTGGATACATATACGCACACATACACAGACACATAATGCATACACACACGCACACACGTGTACGAGCATGAGCTGAAAGTTTCAAACCCTGAGTATGAAAGAGTGATGTTAGAGCTTTGAACCTGGTGTGTGTGTGTGTGAGTGTGAGTGTGTATATATATATATATATATATATATATATATATATATATATATATATATATATATATATATATATATATATACACGAGGGTGGATCTCGTGTGTGTGTGTATGTGTGTATATATATGTCTTGCAAACAACTCGCACATGCATACCGGAAGTTAGCAAGTGTATGGGGTCATCAGGAGAGAATGCACGCCGTTTCGGGGCCTACCTCTCGACGGCATCAATGCGCACCGGCCCCGATTGCTAGATCAACTGGTTACTAAATAAAGCTCAATATTTCTCTAGCCATCACTCATCGTCTCTTTTTAACCAAATCCAGTGGCTAGCCTTCTCCACTGTAGTTTGGATATCGGTGGTATTTACCTTACGATGAGTTAGGCCTAACGATAACAACAGTTGTCTCACAGTGTGTCCAACAAACCCTCTACATCCAATTTCGATTGGAAAATGCTCCGCTTTCCAGCCTGCGTTTTCACATTTCTCGAGGAGGTTTACATAACGGTCAATCTTTCGAGCCTGCGCTGCGTCCATGTTATCTTCACGAGGAACCGTTAAGTCGACTAAATTTACAACTTTCCTCATTTCACACCACATTAAAATATCCTGTTTT
>NC_068984.1:107093193-107099057 GCF_001194135.2 Octopus bimaculoides | reverse complement strand
GCCTGCGCTGCGTCCATGTTATCTTCACGAGGAACCGTTAAGTCGACTAAATTTACAACTTTCCTCATTTCACACCACATTAAAATATCCTGTTTTTCCGTAACTGGGATGGGAAAGAATCCCTGGCACCCAGGTAAATCTGCTCTCACTTCCCAATAGCCGTTCCACTTTTCATCCCTCACAGGAAGTTTCTTGTTCTTCTTGAAACGGATCCGCCGACCTGAAGGTAATAAAATCTCTAGATGGTATTTTCAACGGTTTTTTCTCGGTGTTGTTGAGATGAATTTGGTTCTTTATAACATTGAAGAAACCTTAAGGACCAGGTTGTGTCTCCATGTATACCTATTCAATGCTAAGGAACAGTTGGAAAGAATATATTTCAGTGTTCTGACCTTTCCGCATTTGCATATCTCATTTTCTGAGACGTTCCATCTTACTAGATTCGTACGTGATGATAAAACATCATAGGATGAACGAATCAGAAAACTTAGCCGAGATGTCGTCCACTTCCATATCTCATCCCAATGTATTTTCCTCTCAACAACATATTCTTCCCATCTCGTCATCTGTCCTTGCTGAATACATCGGATCAAATGAAGCTGTCTTCTCTCTGCTTCTCTTGTTTTGACGCTGTTGCTAACAACAGATCTGCATTCGCTCCGCATCATACTCGCAAACGGTCTGAACTGATCTACGCCAAAACCAAGTCCTTTCCGATGGTTCTGCGTTGCACGCATCTTATCTCTGTGTATAAGAGAAGACAAGATGTCATCAGTCTGCTTCTGCTTTCCACTTCCTGGCTGTTTTCACCTCTGGTTGGTTACGCCTGATTTCCATGTCCTTCAATTCTCTCAGCGTCATCACCGTCCGTATCTTCTCCAGTTTATATATTTCGCAGACGATTGCAATATTTATAAACTTTATATGAGACGCCATCACCTCCTGGGACACTCTTTGCTCTAGCTTTTTTTACGAAATCATTCACTTCTCTCTCCCGGATGTCCCCAATTTGGAATTCGATATCAGGTTCTGAGAAATGATTTAGCCCATGTAGAGGTGGCAGTGGCTGGTTACGGTGCGGATCGCTGTAGGTTTCTTTGATATGAGCGTCCAATTCTTCTTTCGTGCACGATAAAGAACCACTCTTCGGTTCAGTGAACAGCTTCTTAGTAAACCCGTACGGGTCCTTCAGAAACTGCCCCCGAGTCCATTTACTCTCCTTTCGACGCTCATATCAGCAGATATATCGTTGCACACAACGACATTATTTTTTCAAATCGTTATACAGCAGCGCAAGGCCAGGTTTTTCATCTTCTGTAGCACATTTCCATCGCTTTCTTAGGCTGGTCATTTCCTCCCTCAACTATTTCATTTTCCTGATCCTCCTGTTTGGTCTACACTTTCCTTTCGCTAATCGGATATTCTCTTTCACTCCAAACAATTCCTTCCATGTATCGTAAATTGAGCATGTTAATTTTTCCAGTTTCTCTACTGTAGAACCTGTTATTTTATAAAGAGCACGACATACCTTGTTTTCAAACTCTTTATATTTCCCTTTCTAATTAGCAGCAGGCCACAAAACCCTCGGTTTCCTCCGAGTACTATCTGATGCACCAGTCTCATGACTTGCAGTTTCTTGACGGGAAGAGGTCTTTGCTGTAGCATTTATCGATCCGCTGTGGCTTGAATCCGGGGATGATTTGCCACGTGTTTTACGATCAGATGAGCCACACTGCTCAGTCTTCTTTTCACAAGTCTTTCCCTGAGGTATCTTCAAGCCTCTCACAGTTGCAAAGGTTCTACAGCACAACTTGCATCCAAAGTTGTTTGCACTTCGTTCGCTGTTCGAATGAATAGCCGTAGTCGTGTCCAAGGCCATTTCCGTGTTAACTGGGTTTGATTGATTCTCGATTCCCCCCTCTCGGTCAATCGTGAGGCTGTCATTCTCATTCGTAGTTGTTACAATATATTACAAAAGTGAGGATTGTAAGTCCGCAGCCTCCGCCAGTCTCTCCTGGTGTCGATAGTCTTTCCTATTGTCCGCTCGTCTTTCCGAGCAGTCTTCTCGCCTTTCCAAGATGCCTAACCGTCTTTCCGGTTTGTCACTGGTTACCTACCACAAGGTCTTAGATGTCTTGCAAATAACTCGCACATGCAAGTGCTACCAGTCGAGAACTCCGCATGCCGGAAGCCAGCAAGTGTATGGGGTCATCAGAGAGAATGCGCGCCGTTTCGGGGTCTACCTCTCGACGGCATCAATGCGCACCGGCCCCCTCACTGATATGAGGCCCCGCTTGCTAGATCAACTGGTTATTAAATAAAGCTCAATATTCCTCTAGCCATCGCTCATCGTCTCTTTTTAACCAAATCCAGTGGCTAGCCTTCTACACTGTAGTTTGGGTATCGGTGGTATTTACCTTACGATGAGTTAGGCCTAACGATAAAAACAGTCGTCTCACACTGTGTCCATCAAACCCTCTACATCCAACTTCACATTTCTCGAGGAGGTTCACAGCTCTAGCATCACTCTTTCATACTAAGGCTATGAAACCTCACTGTATTACTATTTTCTCTCTTCTCCCTTCACTGATACTACTCTTTCTCTTTAGCCGTTCTACTGTTTCACTTGTAGAAGGCTATTTTGTATTCAAAAGATTTGCTTTTTATTTTTATTTTTACTTTCGTTTGATGTTAACATATCATTAAGTTTAAATAAGGACATTTATTACATTTTAGTGGATAATATATCGGCTTGTAGTTATTATTTTTTAAATTTTTGATTAGATAACCCTATTATTTTTGTGGTTAATATCTGTTTTATTAAATTTACCTGTCTTTTCTATATATTTACATATCGTGAATAGTAACATTAATAAAACGCTGGCAGCATCGTTAGCACGCCGGGCGAAATACTTACAATCTGAGTTCAAATTCCACCGAGGTCAACACTGCTTTTCATCCTTTCGGCGTCGATTAAATAAGTACCAGTTACGCACTGGGGTTGATGTAATCGAATGAACCCCTTTGTCTTAGTTTGTCCCCTCTATGTTTAACCCCCTGTGGGTAATAAAGTTATATACATATATATATTTTTTCTAGTTTTGAATATCTGGAGTTCTTGTTATCTCATTTATTTGTTCGTTCACGTCCGGGCTACGAAAGATCTTTATATATTGTTGTTGGTCGTAATTATTCATACCAGTATGTAATTCCTGACGAGGAATCTAATTTTCATTTCATGAAGAGTTTTTCGCTTTTGTCTTTGGAATTAATTAGAGTCCGAAACAATTTGTAGAATGTATATTGGTTCTGTACCAACTTGAATTATTAATTGAATTAAAGTTCGTCTACACTTACAATTTTTCTTTTCCTTATACTTCATTTATATATATATATATATGTATGTATGTATGTATGTATGTATGTATGTATGTATGTATGTATGTATGTATGTATGTGTATATGTATGTATGTATGTATGTATGCATGTATGTATGTATGTATGCATGTGTGTGTGTATATGCATGTATGTACTCACATATTTCTTATTCCTAGCATCACTCCTTCATATTCAGCCTATGAACATTTCAGCCCTCCCTCTTATAACTGAAATAGTAGGATGTGAAAGAAGTACGATTTAGTTTCTATGTCTAGCTATTACACCTAGTTTTCTCTCATAGACACAAGCATGTATACACATAAGACAGTAGAATATGATTTGAAGGAGAAATGGTTATTATTTCTACCACTTATGACTACCTCATTTGATTGTAGGATGTGCAGCAGAAATGTTTGGCTGCTTTTTCTGCCGTATCTACCTACTACACAGAGCTTATCCTCTTCGGCTCATACACTTATTCATTCACACATTAAAAAATACATACTCATACACGCATACACAAGCATACACACATACGTATATGCATGCATATACTTGTGTGTGGTGGGGGTGTATATATGTATGTGTGTATGTGTGCATGTGTATATGTGTGTATGCCTGAATGGGTGTGTGTGTGTGTGTGTGTGCGCGTGTAAATATAGGCGCGTGGCATAGCAGATAGTGTTAGAGAAGCCAAATGTTTTCTTGCGGCTCGAGGTAGTAGTAGAAGTGTCAGTAAAAGATGTTGATAAGAATGACGAGACGACGACGGCGACGAGATGATGATGATGATGATGATGATGATGATGATGATGATGATGATGATGAAGATGATGATGAAGATCATGATGGTCATGATTGTGGTGGTGGTGATGATGATGATGATGATGGTGATGATGATGATGATGGTGATGATGATGATGATGATGATGATGATGATGATGATGATGATTATGATGATGATGATGAAGATCATGATTATGAAGAACATGATTATGATCATGATGGTCATGATTGTGGTGGTGGTGGTGGTGATGATGATGATGGTGATGCTGATGCTGATGATGAGTATATGAATTCAGTTGCCTTATCTGATGTATGCATGTGGTGATGATGCAAACGAGGCGGATGTTTTTGTATTGGTAGTAGATAGAGTTACACTCACGAGGTCACTGAGGATAGCGTTAATTAGTTTCTGGCTTCTGTTGTTCATTTTCTTTTGCTTCTGATGCTGCACAGTACTAGGAAAGAATATTTAATAAAGTTTTTCCACCTGTTTATTTTCTATATTTTCTTTTAAAAAATGCCTTATTAAGGAGATGAAAGATTTCCGAAATTTACTTTCGTTTCTTTTCAAATTCTCTCGCTACACGGTTATTAAAAAGTCGGATTATCTGGATTATTCTAGCAACAACTTTACTGTCAATTGGTTCGTATGTACAGTCAGAAACCAGAATATCAATTTTTTTTTCACTTTCTGACATATTTTTATTGCCGTAGTTATAATCTTAACGTTTTTGATGAAGTAATTGTCGTAAAGTTACTTTCTTATATTTCTTTCTAAAATTATTGAGAAGTTTTAAGTTTTCTTTTGTGACAGAACAGACAAAAACCAATCGCTTTCGAAACCTGTTTGATTGAAGTACTTTACAGGAGAGATCGAACATATGACAGTTAATAAGTATGGATTTTTTCTTGTTAAAAACTGTACAAAAACATTTGAAGTGCAATTGTTTTTGAGAGATGCGTAAGTATTCAATATATTCATAAACATACGCGTATATATATGGGTAATATTCATTCACACTTAAAAGTAGATGTTGTGTTAGAACACAGCATACTGCGATAGCTACCGTAAGGAAACCTCTTGTATGGTCTTTTGGTAGATATAAGTACACTTGTTTACATCGCTAGCGGCAAACGAACCACCATAAACGCCCAAACTAACATTTCATGTGATTTAGGGCTTCTCTGATCTTATCAATGGTAGACACTCAACTGCTGGAGACAATAGCGATATTTAGCTAACGCAACCTCCAATTTAAATGAGAATAAATATTACTTTTTGGTACTAATAGTGCTTCTGTCGCTACTAAGTATGTTTTAGAAAGCCCACTGGCTATTTGCGACACCAATACATGATTGGTCGCTGGGATTCTATATACATCGTTAGCTGAGACATCACTGCTATCACCAACCGTCGGTTGTCTACTCCAGACAAGGCCAGAAAATACCAAAATCACGTGATTTGGTAGTCTTGGGTAGTGGTGGTCGCAATTATTTGTCTACCGCTAGCGATGAAAACAAGAGAGCGTATATGAACCAAAAGACCATACGAAGGGTTCTCGCATGGTAAATATCCCAGTATCCTGTTTTCTAATAAAACATTAAAATATTCACTTTTAAGTGAGGATAAAAATTATCTTTTGGTATTAATACGGCTTGTGTCCCTACTAATTATATATATACACACGTATATATATAT
>NC_068984.1:107086244-107092876 GCF_001194135.2 Octopus bimaculoides | reverse complement strand
TGTATAGGAGAATTTACGAAAAAAACAACAGACGAAGACTGGTGGTGTAAACAACAAATGGATGTATTAGTTTAACGCTCGGGAATAGAGAAAGTCTTTGACGTTTCGAGCTACGCTCTTCAACTGAAAGGAACACAAAAAGAAATAAGGAGAGAAACAAGGAGAAAAAAATATATAAATGTAGTGGTCAGCGATCTATTATGGCGATATATTTACATATATGGCGATATATTTACTTAACGTGTATGCTTCGTGTATTTCCCAGTGGTCCGCACTTTGCGCGGTGGAGTATATATTATAACAAAGCGCCGTGTGTTAAAACACCTCAGAATCATAGACAGGCGAGTTATCTCACATTCATTATACATACATACATACATACATACATATATAGGTTATGTTTAAAATTAAAATTTAGATAGGTGACTTTAAAATATAACATCCAAACCTTGTTTTGGGTATGTCTTAAGCAGTGTGCCTTGAGAGCACGTTCACCACTTGCAGCTACCTGGCATCATCCGCGGTACTGTACTTTAGTCGCAGCATCGACGTAAGGAATTCCTCAGGGCGCTTATAGTATATTTTAAAGAATTGAGGAAGACAGAGCGTACTGTAAGCTTTACTTAACACGACGATCGCTTCGGCTTATATCTGCACTACTTCTTAGTGAACGAGGAACGATTTAATTGAACTGAATGAACTCCCACCGAAAATATAAAAACCAGACCGTAATCTGGTACCAGCCGATCCACGGATCGAATATTTCTTCAAGGATTTCTAGGCAGTTCTTTACCGACTTAGACAGGTTTTTCCCCAAATCGCACAAATACCACTCTATATTTAAAAGGCATAACGTGGAATTGTCTTACGCCAACGCCTGCAACTTAGGGCACCAAAACAACAACAGAAAACTAAACAAAGACTTGCACAGCGCTAACGAACCTGTATACAATTCTCCCTTGACCGACTACTTATAGGGATCCACAGCACTAACCACTCCAGAAATAACAACATCCAAATCCTAAATAGCCACGTGATCCCGCATAAAAACAGCATAGCGAACAGGAAATGAGATGAGAAGAGATCGGCGGGGAGTAACTGCTGGTCACTAACAACAACCAACAGCAAATGCTCGTGTAGGGACAAATTAAGATGCCCGTTGCATAACATCTGCACGAATCGTAACCTCGAATATAAATGCAGTGTGCACACACGAAGAGGCCCGTATGTGTATATAGTTGCAACTCTGACTTCTTTACCAATTATTTAATATATATACAGGGTTGCCCAAAAGTCACCCGATAGTAAATCAAAATTCCATAAATGCTATCTGTAATTCTGCATTTATTCGAATGGAAAAATATGTCGCTCAAGGATTTCAGTTTGAACGATTTTCATAATGTTTTCTATTTAGATGCTTTTATAAAATTCATTCAGTTGTTAGACATAAATGAATCTTGGAATTAAATGGTCTTGATTTACTGTCAGGTGACTTTTGGCCAACCTTGTATATATATCTATATAATTCAATTCAACCCAGCTACTCAACTGAAAAACCTTCGAAAGTCAGGATTTTGTAATCACCAGGAGGTAAAGTTGATTCTGAATATTGAAATAAGTTTATCTACTGTGTGAAAAAAACAAATATAAATTAGCAAGAATTGTTTTAAAACTCTACAATAGATGTAATTGTATTGAAAACCCTTACACGGCTATTGTCAGAGACCCGTGAGTAAACTATGAATTTTCCCTGCTTTGAATAAATATATTGATCTCACAAGCTCATATGTTCGGGCAAGCTCATACACACTCACCCAGATATATTCACGCATTCATTGACTCTACTGTCACACGGACTCATGGCGATACAACACATCAACAATAAACAAGAGTGGTCTAAGAATAACATTAGCATTCTCATAAATGAGACAGTGGCTTCATATCTGCATTATATTTCCACAAGAACAGACCAAATGTTCAATAAACGATCGGAGAAGTAGGTACAGAACAAACTCAAACATTGAAACCTCGCTTAAACCTTAACATGTATTTTCTCCAACTACAGCTCAGTAGCAGCAGCAGCAGCAGCAGCAGCAGCAACAACAACAATCCTTAACCTTTTCTAATAATGTCTCATCTATTTTTACTCAAGTTAAAACTAGTTCAGTTGGTTTTATTTAGCCCTGGGTCAGCTTTGAATGAGTAGTTCTATAATTAAAGGTGTACCAGCAACGTCGACCATTCTTCAATATAGCATAATTGCTGACGTATTAAACTTCTCAATCAACAGTCCTTCACAGACCAGTTATCCACATTCCTCTTTTCCTCCGAATACTACAACGGCCCCATCATCATCATTACCATCATATTCTACTGCTACTACCCATACTACAACTAAACAACAAAACGACAACAAGATCAGCAGTCACAGTCACTCCTAAATACTAGCTTAATTGAGGATGCATTAAAGAACATAGTGTTTGTCGTTTCTCTACAGTCAGGCTACTCTCCAAAGAGACCTCAATAGAAAATGGAGTGCCTCAGAGAACTGCATTGGGGCCGCTGCTGTCCATGGTGACTCATTGTCATGCCATCAGTTACACGAACAGCCATACTCACTTGCTATGCCGACGCCACAAAAGTAGTACAAGCAATCAAGAAACCTTTTAATGCTAACATTCTACAGACTTTGATACCATATACAAATGGGCTGAAGGAAACAATATACAATTTAATGCAGGTAAATTCCAAGCCCTCCACTACCAGCTAATTGGTGCTCAGAAACCGTGACAACGATACCCTGGACCACAAAGAGCAGCAATTCCAGAGTCACGTACAGTGAGTGTGATCTGGGGATTTATATAAACAACGTCGTCTCGTTTCACATGTATTTAACCAAGATAGTGGCAGCGTGCAGGCAGAACTTGAAGCAGTTCAGCGGTGTTACACCAGGAAGATTGCATCAATGGAACAGCTGAGTTACTGGGAGAGACTGAAAATGCTACGACTCTACTTTTTGGAACGGAGACGGGAGAGGTATGCAGTTATATATGTATGGAAGATCTTGAAGGCACCAAACATTGGTATTTAGATACACACCGGCCCCCGAAATGGACATCATTGCACGGTTCCAAAGGTTCCAACTATCCTGTCTAGAGTGAGGACTATGTACTACACTAGCTTAGGATTCAAGGGCCCACAGCTATTTAACGTCTTGCCAAAGTATCTGAGGGTTCTTCATGGAGTAGGGATAAATGCTTTCATGAAACAACTTGACCTCTTGCACTCCAAAGTCCCAGATGAACCAATATCAGGTCAGGAGATTCAAAAGAGGGCATCAGTGTTAAACTCCCTCCTTTTCCGAAAGCTAGTCACATAAATTTGGCCATTGAAAGGGTGATTACACCGGCGGTGCTCCAGCATGTCCACAGCCTCAGATCTGAAACATGTAAAAGATATACTGGAATAAATAAATACAATTTTAAGATTACGGTTTAGATAGCGATACTAATAACTTGTATACACATATCTAATTTACATATGCTTCAGAATAAATCATTAGGTAAATATAAGGCGTAACATGCATTTAAATAAATGACAAAACAACAACTATAAGGTAATATACAAGCATTCACGTCTGATTGCTCTCCAGCCAAAATAAAAGAACAGCTGTAAGCTAATGATATCGATGATGTAATTCCTCTTCCTTTGTCATGATTTAATTCTATATAAACGCATATACATACATACGTACGTACACGCTCATATACACATACACACCTATGTATGTATGTATGTATGTATGTATGTATGCATGCAACTATCTATCTCTTTTTCTTCCCCTCTCTCTCTCTCTTTCTCTTTCTCTCTCTACCCACACACTCACACACACACACATTCATACACATATATATGCTTGATTCTGACTACTGTGAGTTGACTTCTGGCTCTGCTAGGCTAATGTTTTATGAAGATGATTAAAGATGAAAGAAGCTCATATTTATTCTTTTAGCGTTTTTGTGACACCATAAAAGACTATGTTTGTATATATTAAATAAGAGATGCTTATATAAATAATCACATAAACTCATACACATACGCACTATGTACGTACGCAATGGTACATGCTTCTGTATTTCTAGCTACCCCTTTACCTATCAGTATTTCTTACTGAATCTCTATTCCATACTATTACTCACTCTCTACGTTTCTCTCTTTATATATACACGCACGCATATTTTAAAGGAAGACCTTTTGTCAAGCAATCCGAACCTTGAGGCTTGTGAGTGGTTAAATAACACAATGCGGTAATAATTTGGCCAGGTTGTATTGGCTAAGGCAGTCTGGGAAGTTATATATATATATACAATATTAAGGGCATTACTACACGTAAACGCCTCACGCTGTAAGTGACTCTTAAAGTCAAAACTATTTTAATAAAATATACAGAGTAAAATGTTTCCCTTAACTGTTTTTTCACGCTGGCTCCTTGATAAATTCTTATATAGATTTTATCCTTATATATAAAAGAATTCAACAAACGGGACAAGAACGCAACCGGCGACATCCATACAGTTAGATGGTACAAAAAAGGGACAAGAAAAAACAAGGTCGGGTCATTCGGAGTTTTCTTTCGTAATTCGAGTTCCAGATTATCTTTGCAGTTTCGGTTGGTTATACTCGAGACTGCTTCAATCTGGCCAGCCCCAAGGAAAATCTAAGCTAAGAGCAATAGATTTCTTGCAAGAAAGCAGCGAATGTATACGAAAACAAGGACGTGAAAAAAAGGAAAATTGGTACACAAATACAAATGCAAACAACAGGACATTAATAACTGGTGTCCTTCGACTAAGGACGAATTAGATTAAACTGGCGTGTGTGAAAGTGAAACCTTATGGCAGGGACATTCTTTTTTATCGTACTCTATTTAATTTCGTATTAAGTTACGTATAAGTCTATATATATATACAATATTAAGGGCATTACTACACGTATTAAGTTATGTATAAGTCTAGATAAAATAGCATCATTAGCTTTCGCTTCCAGCCTGAAGATAGAGTAGGGATTATTCAGCCTCTCTTTGAAGGTATTGCTGCATGCCCCGATATATTGAGAATTTGAAGGCTTCGAGGACACTGCGCATTTATAGACGATATTGCTACTGAGGCACTTATTACGCCAAGGACAGGAGGCGCACGCGAGTGTGTGTATGTGTGTGTGCGTGTGTATTTGTCTTTATGTATGTATTTGTTCCTCACCACCATTGATTGTGTGCTTACGTCCCCGTAATTTAGGGAATCAGCCAAAAAAAAAAACGACAGAATGAGTAAAAAAAATAAGCACTATGAGTGATTCGTTCAACTAAAATTCTACAAGACAGTGCCCCAGAATGACTGCAGTCTAATGACTGAAACAAGGGGAAGATAATATATACATATATACTGCGCCCAATGCGGGGTTGGAACCCGCAACTCCGAAATTGAGTACTTCATGCTCTACCGATTGAGCTAACCAGACACACACACACACACACACACACACACACACACACACACACACACACACACACACACACACATAATCGCAGGCGTGGATCTGTAGCAAGAAACTTGCCTTCTAGCGGCATGGTACCGGGTTCATATATACATACATCTTAATATATAAAATAACCTGTGTGTGTATCTGTGTGTGTGTGTGTGTGTGTGTGTGTGTGTGTCTGTGTGTATGTATATGTGTGTGTGTGTCCTCAATGCACGGTCAAACCTCTGGATCAATCTGTACCATACTTGGAGTACATGAATAATTTGATCCTGGAAAGAATAATACGGTCTAGGTTTTTTTTTTATTAAAAATAAATATTGCTCTATATATAAAGATTCAATTATATATAAAAATTCAAATCGTTTTATCAACTTCCTGTGTGTGAACTTCCTGTTTGTGTGTCCTAACCAGCTATTTACACACACACGCATGTATACTTCATTACAGTTGTGACGATTTCTGATCAAAAAAAGGATTTCTAATGGTAATTTAATATCAGAAAAAAACCCAAAAAAACTTTATACGAAGATAGACGCCTTTATCTCAATTAATTAAATGAGGTGCTGTATATTGTACATTGATTTTCCAATACATATTTCGGACATTTTTGGAACAAGTCGCCTTATTAAGATTTGATGTTTCACATTTAAATCCCATGTGATTATTTTTGGCGCAAATCGACTTATTAACACTTTCATTTAACTGTTTGGTCAATGCCAAATGGTAACAACGTAAGCAGCTATTTACACAGACACACACACACACACACACACGCGCGCGCGCATATGTATACATAATTACAGTTGTGACGATTTCAGATAAAAAAAGAATTTTTGAAGTTACTTTCTATTTGTGCAAGATATATACCTATGTAAGTGTGTGTGTGAGAGAGAAAAAAAATTCATACGGAGATTTCATTTAGTTGATCAATTGTCAAACAGGGCATGACTACAGATTTCTGACCCCACCCCACCCCACCCCGAATTTGGATGATCATAACTTTCAGAAGAATGGATATTTTTTTTAATGAAATTTTCTACGAATATGTGTTGTATCATGTAGATTCCTAATATGCAAATTGTTTTTTTCTT
>NC_068984.1:107085671-107086225 GCF_001194135.2 Octopus bimaculoides | reverse complement strand
GGGGGGTGTTAGGAAGGGTGCTGGAGGATTTTCGGAAAATTCACCGTAGTCCACTTCACTTCGCTTAACTTTCAGAACAAAGGATATTTTTAAATGAAATTGTCTACAAATATACCTCGGACTTAGTCGAAAGACACCTGTTGTTAATGTCCTGGGGGAAACAATTGGGGGTTATTTTTTCCGAACTGTTCTCCACTTGGGTGTGTTTCATAACTAGTCCTCCATATTTGTTACATTTTCTCTGTTTTGTGCGCTTGTGCATCCCTAGATTTCAAATGAAGCAGCGGGCAATGAAGGTAAATGAAGCTCTCACCAGAAAACTCATGCTAAAAATAAGAGCTAAATGTCTCGTTATTAAGACGACTTATCTGTTGCATACGATTTTTTTTTTCACTTTATGTAATTTTTCGGGTAAACGGTTCTAATTGAAAGGCAGAAGATACCAGAAACAAAAATGAGGAATATTCACGCACAGTTCAATATAGAAGTATAAATTGTAAAGTATAATTTGTTACATAATCTTTATAATAAACATGATATCGAATGGAATAATT
>NC_068984.1:107077749-107085217 GCF_001194135.2 Octopus bimaculoides | reverse complement strand
AAACAAATATGAACGACTTGTTCCGACCCCCCACCCCCCAGTGGAGAACAGTTCGCAAAAAGAACCGCCAATTGTTTTCCGCACCAAATCCTATAAGCTTGGAATCTACATAGTCCGAAGTATATTTGTAGACAATTTAATTAAAAGATATCCCTTTCCCTGCAAGTTAAGACGAATTGAAGTGGAGTACGGTGAATGTTTCGAAAATCCACCCCACTCACTCCTGAAACACTTTCCCCCCAAAATTTTGTATATTCGGAATCTACATGATATAACACATTCGTAGAAAATTTCATTAAAAAAATATCCACATTTTTGAAAGTTACCATCATCTAAAGTGTGCGGGGTTGAGGAGGAGAAAGCCTGTGGTTAGATGGTACCAACTGTCAATGGTCTCATAATGCATGTGCTCCCAAATATTGCATAAAACTTTAGCAACAGTCAATGGCTCTATAAGCGAGTCATCTTAGCTCCACGTATTGACGCTGTCAACAAAATCAACTGGGATCTATTTGCAGCTGTTGCTCGGACAAGAATAGTCCTTCAAATCCCTCGACACTGCTATTGATCAGGAACAAGCTGTAGTTTTTCCAACTGAGTTCCTGAACTCTCTACAGCCATCTGAGATGCTATCTCACCACTTAACACTTAAAAAGGGGCGACCACATCATGCTGCGCAGGAATTTGGATCCACCTCGTCTGTGAAATGGCACCAGACCGGTGGTGAAAGCGATGCGACCCCATGTTCTAGAGGCAACAATTATGACTGGGAACCATAAGGGTGAGGATGTCTTCATTCCACGGATCCCATTAATCCCATACGACTTCCCCTTTGAATTTAAATGGTTCCTGTTCCCAGTTAAACTAAGTTTCGCTATGTCAATAAACAAATCTCTATGACAGTCTCTCAAGGTTGTTGAACTTCACTTTGCTTGTCTCATAGGCATGTAGGATGTACCAGAGCTGGAAGTCCCCCAAATCTTTTCATTTATACATCAATTAAAGGAAACATTCAAAAAATTGTATATTTAGAAGCTCTAGATAATTAAACTGTGATTGAATTCTGGATTTGTTTCAATACATTTGTTTATACTCACGTCATCTCATAGAATTTTTGTTAAATGTACTTATTAACGGGAGGGGAGTGCCAACAGGTCGGTTCTTCTCAAATTCCCGTACTTTCGGATTCAACGTGTTTCAAATAAGTACTGGCATTTGAAGGTGATTGCAAAGACAAAGAACTACCTGTTTTTTAAAACAATTTTAACAGTGAGAACATCGGATAAAACATATTATTGACATTAATAGATTGTACCTCAGCTAATTACTGTTGAGAACTGCGTAATCCATGTTTCATTTTACTTAGAGATTTAAAATGCACACTTGAATTCCATAATATTCAATAACCTGCGAAACACCGAGTTATTAACGCATGACGTAGTCTATGTTTCATGTTAGAGATCTAAAAGGCATACTTAAATTTTATTCTTTTCTTTAAGCCGGGCAACGCCGGGTATTTCTGCTAATGTATGAGTATCTTTGCATCTATGTTTGCTAAAACCCCGACCTCTTGACAACCGGTATTTGTGTGTTTACGTCCACGTAATTTGGCAAAAGAGACCGTTAGAATAAATATCAGGCTTAAAAATATAATTACTGGGATCGATTTATTTGACTAAAACTTTTTGGGGGATGTGTCTCAGTATGGCTGTAGTCTAATGATTGAAACGATTAAGAGATATGAGCGTGTGTGATGAAACACGTGGCATAGTCGTTAGGTATGCTGGATTTTTGATCGTAAGATTGTGGTTTCGATTCCTGGATCGGAAGACACGTTGTCTTCTTGAGCAAAACTCTTCATTTCATGTTGCTCTAGCACACTTAGCCGGCAAACATTAGTAATTCTGCGAAGGACTGGTGTCCCATGCAATGGTTACTATATACAACTCGAAAATCGAGAAACCAGTTCTATGTGTCTGTATGACTCGCAAAAGATCTTTATCTCTTTTTCTTTCAATGGGCGTGTATGGCAAAGCACGCATCTTGAGGCACGTGGCATATTGATTAAGTTGTTGCACTTATGACCGAAAGATTGTGGTTTCGAATCCTGGACTGGGTGATGCGTTGTGTGCGTTAGTAAAACACTTCATTTCACATTGCTCCAGCTACGCTGGCAAAAATGAGGAATGCTACTACGGGCTAGTATTCCATCCCAGTGTGGTATACGCCACAGAATCCAGGAAGCTGACCTTATGTACCTATGGCTCTGGAAGGAACTTTGATCATCTTTGATACATACAAACATACACACAGGGAGAGAGAGAGAGAGAGAGAGAGATAGAGATAGGGGGAGGAGAGAGAGGGAGAGAGAGAGAGTGAGGGAGAGAGAGGAAGGATATGCATAGAGAAAGATGTGGTAAGTTAGAATGATAGACGAATAAGGATAAGGAAGCGCCTACAGATTAAGAAAATGTAAGTATATATACATGTGTGTGAATATATACATATGTATGTGTGTGTGTGTACATATATATATACATGCATATAGATATTTTTGTGTGTATACACACATATACATACACACACATACTCATATATATATATATATATAAATTCGAAAATTGGTAGATACAGAGAGTTAGACAGTTAAATGTATTATTTGATAGCTATCAACTTTCATGTTTAGATTTCTTTGTACACATTTTTCAGTTATCGCAATCAATACTCTTGTGTGTATTTGCAATAACGTGCCTTTTATCAAAACATATTTGGGTTTGATCTTTGAAGATTTGCCAAACGATTCTCCCGGTTTAGCTATTAGCGTTTATTTGCATGGCTTAGACCAAAGCTGTTTCTTCCCCTGTGGTATAACCACAAAACATAAGAAACAAAACCTTCCCTGCTTTTAAACCCTATAACGTTACACGTATTCTCTTTAATGCAGGTTTACAAACACTATCTGTAAAATACATCACAATTTATTAACTGGGTAAGTGTATTTTATTAAAATAATATGACATTGTCGAAAGTGAGAAAACTACTTTCGTTAATCGTGTTGGAGCGTGTAAATAAAATAACTTTCCCAATAACCAGCGAAAATTTCAAAATGTTCGAAGTTTACTATATATTAAGGATACATCTCACATATAGTAGCAGCCTTCTTTGAACATTTTTTCTGGAATATCTAAGGAAGGAAACCAGTATATTGATTGCAATTATAAAAAAAAAAACTACTGTGATTCAAGTATCTGGAGTTCAATTTTATTCTGAAGGAAATAAATGACATACGAAAACTCAACTATAACGAAGACGATATTTTTGAAATTTTTCACTCATCAGTTTCTTTCCAAATTGCAGTCAATTAGCGGTTTCATTTTCAAATATTCTAAGAAAATTAGTTACGTTGTGAAATAGGGTCATCAAAATATTTTGTCAATATATTCCTGGTGTATTCTCGGTATAGACTTCACTGAGTTGCAATAGAAAGGCCATTATTGATACCATTAACAAATCCAGCCCCTTTGTCATTTGTTAAAGATTGAACGTTTAATGATGCTCGATGTTATTCATTTTCATGTTATTTTTTCTCTATATCTTTTCTTTTTAATTTTGTGTTAATGCTTTCACGATTTATCTCTTGAGATCTTTAAGTGTTTCTACCTTTGTGTATAGTAATTATAACCGTTACCCGAAGAAAAGAAGCTGTGTTAAAACAAGAATAAACCAATGATGTCAGAAGCAGCCGTCGAAAGAGTACGGCTTCGTGACGTATCACTCTTTAGCTAACCGTTTTAGGTGACTATGTCCTTCCAAGCAGACATGGACTCCTTCTCCACTCTTCTACCCTTTGACGCAATGATACACGTAGGGCGTGATAACTGGGAGAAGAGAAGTGCACCAGGATGTGGCTGCTACTAATTTTCAGTTGAGTAAACTGGAGCAACCACCGGCAATCGAACTCATGTTATTATGATCGTGAACCGAGCACACTAGCTACTAGGTCATGCAATCTCACTAAACCAAAGATCACAAAAATATAAAATACAAAATGTCCAGAAAAAATCCATATTTATCCAGCCCAAGGTGTAGACGCTTAAATATTCCAAAACCTTATATTACTTTTATTTTTCATTTCTTGTTCAGTCTGTAGCCATATTAGGGAACCACCTTGAAGTACTTTAGCCAAACGAATCGACCGCAGTACATGTTTCTATAAGCCAGGGACTTCTTCTATCGTATTTTGCCCAACCGCTAAGTTACGGGAACCTAACTGCTTGTCAAGCGGTGGTGGTGAACAAACACAGATACAAAGACATACACAAACACACACACACACGCACACACAAATACACACACACACACACACACACACACACACACACACACACACACATGACAATCCTTCAATTTCCGTCTGAGTAATATAAACTTTTCTTCATAAGTCCCAAGTGGTTGAAACAATCATTAGGGAGTGTGTATCACACATAATTTATGAATACCATGGAAATATGTCCGGTGTATCCGGTTGACAAGCAAAGGGCTAATGCAATAAACACATTATCCCCAATATGTTCTAATATATTAACAAAAGAATCATTTCTGTGTATGAAGCTTGAAGTGTAATTTCATGATAAAAGGCAGCAGGCAGCCCCAACTAATAAAAAGTCGGGACTAAAAAAAAAAAACACGTAACAATTTGCATTACCTCTACATCATATAGATGCTGCGAGTCTCCTAGAATTCGTCAAAGGCAGAACAAAGAGAAAACATTTTAGCTGAAAATTCCGATACACATTTACCATGTACTACTTTAAGAAGAGGTCAGTATTTATGTTCCTTATTCTTAGTGTCAGAAGAAAGTGGAGAAAATATTTTGAGTGAAAATTACGATGCAGATTTACCATTCACTTGGTAAGAAGGCGTTCATTCTTCTCATGCCCACGTTTGTCACGACAATAAATAAAAATTCCACAATCTCTTAATAAGTGTAAATCTTACTAAAAAGTGGTATTTATTTCTCTATTGTATTGATGCACATGGTCAGTTGCATGTTGTGCATACACCCAGGTGCTCATGTAAGTGTTTGTGTGTCCGTCCGCGTAGTATGTATAAGTGTGAGTGTGTGAATATCTGTATGTCATATCTTATGAGGGTAAGTTGGTTTTCTTTGATGATATATGGCTTGTCAGGGAATGCATTTATTTAAATAAATGAAATGCTTTTATATAATACCCTATGAATTGAACATATTTGTTCATTTTTACAAGATTTGGAACATTGACCCAACGATGTTATTAATGCTATTCATAAAGTAAATTAATATAGAGCATGATAAACATTGTCTAAATGTTTCAATAAGATCGGTAATACATAACTGTTAAATATCATTTGATGAGTAAACTGTCACGGTCTTCCAAGTTAATTGGTCTATATTTGTCATGAATCATTATGACAAGGAATTGCAGTGCAAAATTGAGTGTAATTGCGTTCTTTCAAAATAAACAAATATAATTCCCCAATAATCAAGAGTATTCTAAGTAAGCATTTAAATATAACAAAAGTTATATAAATTATTTATTGCTTATCTATTTGCTTCCATCATTAACTATGTGTATATTTGCAATTGTTTATGTTTGTATTTGTGTCACTATGAGTGTGCTTGTGTATCACTTATTATTAGTAGACTGGAACCTAATTTGTTATGTTATCTCATGCAGTTACCTGGATATACTTGTTGCACAAATGGATACTATTTGTTCCACCTTTTGTTTGTTGTTTACTCTTGCTTTAGTTTCCAACTATGTAATAATATTTAATATTTTTATACTTTTTAACTTGTATTTTTGAAGAGAAATTCACGGAGAATAGATCAAAACCCATATGAGCTTAAACAATTTAAATTCTCAAATGAAAAATAAAGAATTGATTTCAAGGGAAAACAAGATTTCCGGTGCAATATTTGGATGGAGAATGGCATGAAAAGTTTACACATATAAGAGCTTTTAAACAAAGAATGATAAGCTCTTATGTTTGGTATTGAAACAACAGTGTCATGATTAATGCGATTGAGGTGGGTTTTTTCTTGGTTCTCTTCTTAATGCATGTGAGGTCTTAAAGCAGTTTTGTCAATCAACGTTGTATATTTCTTCTGCTTGAAACTGTTCAATTGAAAAGTTAACAAGACATGGAATGTAATACATAGAAAATATATAGAATCAATGTTTAGCTTATTTAATATAAATTTAGTTTCAACCAAAATTTAATGTTTTCAGTCAATACTTCTTTAAAATACGGTTACAATTCCGGCATTTTACGTAGAAAATGAGTTGGACTACGGTAAATAATATAATTTTAATCGCGCTAAAGAGACTTTAGGTGATCGCTCGACTTGTTAGATATACGACAAATTAAACCCTCCTTGTCTGAAAAGTATGCACATGTAATCAAATCTATAGTCTTAGATATACAACAAGGCAGGGAGGTCACAGCAGTGACACGACTGTTCACAGATTTGCGGGATCAAACTGATATGAAACTAAATAATGAACACGGCATTTCAATTGTTGAGTTAGTTTGATGTTGAAGATGATGATAATGGTGAACAAGTAAAGTGGAGGTAATTGATAAATTGAACAAATGATTCACTGTCAAATATTGATCCGTTGGTCAATTTACAAGTGTTCATCTGTTGCAAAAGTGGCTGTTAGCTCATGCTCAAGAAACGTTATTCCGCGTTGATATCAAATATTAATATTTTTTAAGGTTCTTTTCTAGCATCTTCGATGGTTATTAACACTACGTTCCATAATGTTTTATGGATATTTCCATGGTAACTAGTAAAAAACACGTAGTAAATATTGAGCTTTTGGCAGATAATTGGAAGAAAGTTTTCTTGTAATAAAGTACCAAGGAAGTAGGATTAACCTTTTGAAGTTCTTCCGCTATTCCGATCACAGCCAAAGTAGTGCAGGGCAAATTACTTTTGGAGAGAAGCTCAGCTCTAATGCAACAATTTTTAATGTTGGAATTCTCACAAATTTGTTACAAAAATATGATTTTGAATAATAATTTATAATAGTAATGATGATGATGATAATAGTATTATTATTATTAATAATAATAATAATAATAATAATAATAATAATAGTAATAACAACAATAATAACTGGGCCCCACCTGCAAGGTCATGCGCTATTTATCTTGATATGAGATCACCATGTCGCGCAGATATGGTTTTGATACATGCGCCTGGTGTACCCTTATCACACGGGTCGTCATGATGGATATACCTGGCTTCGTACATTTTACCACAGTGTCACTTTATTGCCATGCACTGCTCGCTCAATCAATAATAATAATGATAATAATAATAATAATAATAATAATAATAATAATAATAATAATAATAATAATAATAATAATAATACAAATAGCCACAAAACGAGCAAAACAAAAAACTGTTTTCAGT
>NC_068984.1:107077014-107077646 GCF_001194135.2 Octopus bimaculoides | reverse complement strand
GAAGAAGAAGAAGAAGAAGAAGAAGAAGAAGAAGAAGAAGAAGAAGAAACAACAAAAGCTATAAAACAAATGAAATCCAAACTAAAACTAGAACAGCAACGGACCATGATAAAACGATGGCAAGAAAAACCCCTACATGGTAAATACTGGGCTAAACTAAATGCGAAAGAAATAGACAGAGAAAAATCCCAGCAATGGCTGAGAAGCTCAGGACTCAAAGCAGAGACTGAAGGATTTTTAATTGCTGCACAAGACCAGAGCCTCCCCACCAGAAATTAAGAAAAACACATAATGAAAAAAATATAACAAGTAACTGTAGAATATGTGGAGATCGACAAGAAACAATAAATCATATTATCTCTGGCTGCCCAGTCCTGGCTAAGAAGGAATATATTCACAGACACGACAGAGCTGGGACCTATATACACTGGAAGCTATGCCAACACGATGGAATAGCAACAGAAAAAAGATGGTATAAACACACGCCAAAAAAAGTCACAGAAAACGAGAAAGCAACCATACTCTGGGATATGCCAATACACACAGATAGAGAAATTAAGGGAAATAGACCAGATATAGTTGTCAAAGATCATGAAGAAAAAAAATTCTTTCTAATTGATGTATCAATACCA
>NC_068984.1:107069420-107074294 GCF_001194135.2 Octopus bimaculoides | reverse complement strand
TACATACATACATACATACATACATGTTGTTTATGTCTTTATGTTTGTCCTCAACCACCACGTGGCATAAGGTATTGGTTTGTTTATGTCCCTGTAATTTAGCGGTTCGTCAAAATGGTTGGACTGAATAAATACCACGTTTAAACATTTTAAGTACTGGGGTTGATTTGTTTGGCTAAACCCTCCAATGCAATTCGTCTCAGTACGGCCGCAGCCCAATCAGTGAAAATGATAGAAGATAAACACATTATTCTGTATTTTGTCGAAATTTTGTCTCTTTTTATGGTTTATCATAACGCTGACTGTTTACCACAATAACCTGTGTCAGTTTGAAGGAAACATCTGTTTAATTTCCATCGTTTGTAGCAACTGTTTTATCATGGTCATACGAAATTAATTTTAGAATATTCTACTTTGCATAGATGAACGAAAACATTATGCATGGAACTGGATTCTACCTGAATAATACTCTTTTAAACAGCTAATAATGTATACCTTGGGTAGTAGACACAATTAATTCTTTTCAGTATATTAAAGAGATGAACCCACGCAAAAGTTTGGAAACATGTTATAAGAGAAGTTAAATCTTCGGATTGAGTTAATATTATTAGCGTCACCAAAGACTAGGTTTTTGTATTCGTTTCTATAATAGAACTAATAATCAGTTAATATCAGTTAATTCTATTCAGGCTTTAACTAGAATACTTTGTTTTCTTTTTATTAAGTAAATAATTCTTGTATTTTGTAAATGAACTTAAAAGAAAAAATTCAGAGTAAGTAATTTTATGTGCTTCAGTGGAGTGTACAACGTAAAGCTGGCATACTTAAGTCTTCATTGTTTGATGTTTCCTGTTGTGTGTGTGTGTGTGTGTGTGTGTGTGTGTGTGTGTGTGTGTGTGTGTGTGTGTGTGTGTGTATGTGTGTGTGTGTGTATTAGATGAAGGTCTATAATATTTTTTCTTGATTCTTGAAAACAACGATAAATTAAATAACTCCTTTTCTTTAAGTTCGAAGACATACATATATTCTGCAAGATATTTTTTACTTCTTTGTGGCCAACAACTTTTCAATTATATTATTCTCGCCATGTTAGTTTGAGAAGCTTGTTTATTTCGACTGCAGACAAATAAAGATGCGGTTTACTTTTTCATCTCTTTTAATTTTATTGTTCTCAGTAAACGTATATTGGTTTATCCCTTCCTCGTCAAAATTTTTCTTCATTATTTCTTTCCTTTTTACTTTGCTAATCTCAAATAAATCATAAACAAATGTTAGTCGTTTCTATTTTCTATATTTGAGATGGTTCGCATTTGAACACAAATGTGAGAAAAGCAAAATATAAGACAAAATGCTATGTAATATTCAAAATAAATAAAATTTAGGAAGAGAGAACTTTAGATTTAATATATAGAACTTCCTCAGATAATTTCCAAAGCTATTTTCCAGTAATGTTAAATTTGACACAAGAATAAGTCATATCACTTTGAAGCGATATTAATTTGCGGTGTTACGGGGGTGGATGGCTTAATATCAAAGATATATTAAGTTTAGGAACGATCTGGCATAAATAATTTATGGAGATGTTCATAGATAAAGCATTGTTTAATTCATTGCAGAGAGGATCCATTGTTGACTTGTTCCCAACGGGCTATGAAATAGAGCATATATATATATATATATATATATATATATATATATATTACATACGTTTGCGTGTGTATATTCATATGCGTGTAGGTATGTATGTATTGTGTTTTACTTGAAAAATTCGACATATTTTTCTGATAACTCATGCCCAATAGGTTTGCATTTGAAATGGAAATGAGTTGAACAGTATGAAACGGATGCATGCAGGCAAGCGCACAGCCACACAACTCATTTGTGCATATAAATGCATTCACATACACACAAAATCCATACACATCCATATTAATATCTCTTTCTCTCTTTCTTTCTTTCTTTCTTTCTTTCTTTCTTTCTCCGCCACCTCTCTCTATATATATTTACATGTTTGTTTTTATGTCAAGTAATACATAATCTGACATTAAAGTGAAGGACTTTCCAATATTTCTTATGATTCTAAGTAGAACAGATGTTTAACACACACACAGCTATTTGTGTGTGTGTGTGTGTGCGTGTGTGTGTGTGTGTGTGTGTGTGTGTGCGCGTGTGTGTTCATAACGTTTAATAAGTTCCTACTTGTATATGTATGTATGCATATCTGAATGTAGTTATGCAAGTGTATATATATATATATATATATATATATATATATATATATATATATATATATATATACTATATATGTAAGTGTGTGTGTGCATGTGTTATTCGTGTTATATATACACATTTTAACCTTCATTCTTCTGAACTCTTCTCACTCTCTGCTCCTGCATGCTGAACCAGCATTCTTTCCACAAGAATCTACATTTCTACTTCACACACTTCCACTTTCTTGTTGCTTGGAAACCTCCATACATCCCAGTATATAGCTCATTATTCTAGCTAAATTTTCGTCCACCCCCACTATTTATCCTTTACTAACAGCACCATCAGCTACCCCACCTCATGAAACCCTGTATCTTTCCACCTATTTTCCCATACCAGTCGGTACTATTCTCCCATCATTTGAACTGTTTTCAATCATTCATGTCGTCTTATCCGATTTACCATTCGTTGTAGCATCTCCCTGACCAGCAGATACAGTACCATTTTCCTCCCTTCACCTACTTCTCTCCGCTCTTTGCAACCCCGCAACCATCGTCCAATCTATTTTTCTTTTTTCTCTGCACCTCAACCACCAATTCTTCGACGTTCTCGTACTCTAAAAACTAAGTCCCACGCCCTAATCCAGTCCACCACCATGCTCCGCGTTACCAGCATCATACCATTATTCCCTGCCGCTACTCCACCTAGCACACCTTGGCCATACCACCCACCTTGCACCCGTGTAACACCTACCATACGCTGGCATCCCTATACTACCTGTTCTACTTTCTGAAAGTGAAGGTTCCTTCTTCAGTAGATGATACACATTACACCCCTCACATGTTTCTGTGATAAGTTTTGAACCCGCACCGATGTCAAATAGTCCCTATGTCGTACAGAACTGTGCCCCTTATTTTCACTTGTGCTTGTTGATCACTAGGAATTTTGGATCTGCTAAGATATTTATAATGTAGTCAGGTTGTATGAGATATGATATCATCTTCCGAAGCATTATCTTCTGCCTTCTAGAAATAAACTTGTTGCTAATTCGTGTGCTTCTTTGATTGAACCCTACATACTATAGTTTAGCTTTTTGTCATGTATTTGTCATGCTCTTTAGAAAGACTCTTTAACGAGTATATCTTCAATATTCATACATTTTGACATTTTGTTTGCGTATATCAATGTTTTTGATGTTAATAGTGTCTTAAAATTTGTGTTAAGTCTCCCTGGAAATTTTTAAATATTACCTACTAGTGTACAAAATCAACCACCTTGGAACTGTTGTAATTTGCCGGTCTTTTCTCATGCAGTTATATTGTCATTGTCTTTTTCATTCTTGTATAGTTTCCGTCCAATGCATTTAATCATATACCCTGTTGTTAATCACATAGGAATAAGCAATTTCAAATAATGATTTGTTATGGTACATGAATGTTCTTTGATCAACACCCACTTAGTGGTATGTATAATCTTTTCATTCTCAATCCCTAAATATTGTTTGATTTTATGAGAACAGATTATACATTGGAAAGTTACAGTTTACGAACGAAACAATAAGAGAATATTGAATATATCGTTTATACGATCTGAATTTTTTCCTCACACTTCTTGTTTCACGTTACGATGTTCATTCAGGTAATTGTTTTTGCAGGTTTCAAGTTTGTATTATATTATAAATAATTTATCGTTGGTGACTCAAGTTTTCATTCCTTTTCAATATATATTATTCTGCTATAGTGGTGTATTGTTTTATTATTGGTACGCTGTCACTTGCATTTATTAATGTGACGTTACTTTCGTTTTTATTAGGCGATGTCTTTGTTCTATCTAGTTTCTCTTGATTGCTATTTTGTTGTTGTCAGTTATATGACTGATCTGTTTATGGTGTTTATATTATACTATTTTATTGTTTCGCTGTTTTTCAGTTCAGAGTTATATTGTGTTTCTCGTGGAAGTTAACATTAAGTTTGTCTTCTTGCTGTATTTTATGCTCTTTTCAACGGTAAGTTTTTTTGCTGTCATAAATTCTACCTAGAGTTCAACAGTTGGCTCCAAATGAATCACATAAAAACAAAATACATGTATTTCGAAAACATAATACATAGTCGAATAATCCTGGGCTGCAGTGAAACTGACGCAGTGAAGGAGTATGACAATCGGGAAAGACAGAAAATATATCTTTCGGGTCAGTATTCTGAAATATCACGTTCGGTCACAGTTGGGGATAGACATTTGCGTTGCTGAAACTTCAAAGCACGACTGAACAAGGCCTTACACGTAAACATTCTTCAATAGTAGCGTGCAACCTGCGCTCTTGTACATGTGTTTCGAGTGTTTAATATATAGTAGGAAATGAATTTATTACGTAAGAGATTACAAAATATTAAAATATCAAAACATCAACGCATCAATATATATATATATATATATATATATATGTACGCATGAATGTATATATATATTCATTTTAAATCCTAAGCATTCATTTGAGTTTCTAGACCACTATTTCAAACACTAAACAGTTCATTATTATTTTTTTGCACTAAAGTACAGAAATACAAACGAGTATTTTGAGAAGGATCTATCACATAAATACAAGCACACACACACACACACACACAAACACACACACACAAGCACGCAGACATATATATGCATGTATA
>NC_068984.1:107058186-107061244 GCF_001194135.2 Octopus bimaculoides | reverse complement strand
GTCCCCTCTGTGTTGAGCCCTGTGTGGCTAATAAAGAAACCTATCTATCTATCTATCTATCTATCTATCTATCTATCTATCTATCTATCTATCTATCTAACTAACTATCTATCTGTCTGTCTGTCTGTCTATCTATCTATCTATCTATCTATCTATCTATCTATCTATCTATCTGTCTATTTCTCTCTGCGATTGTATGTTTGTTTAAAAATATATGTATGTATTTGTATACGTAGGTGTACATGAATAAATGTGTATGTGAATGTGTGTGTATTATGTGTGTCTGCACGCTCACGTGCGTGCGTCTGTATGTGAGTCAAAAGTTCGCAGAAGGAAAACAGAGCGCACATTTGCAGTAATCCCGTGTCTTTATTTTTTAAAAGCTGCAGTGTACTCCGATATTATAGTATTAAGATAACACAAAAGTTTCAAGTGATCGTACAGTTATTCTAAAAAACAGCATAAAAAAACAATAATAATAATGTATATTTACGCAATACGGTGGACAGTTAGCTATCGGTCTATTTCTTTATATGTATATAGTGTGTGTGTGTGTATGAGTGTTTATACACACACACACACACACACACACACATACACACACACACATATATATATATATATACACATCTATAGATGAACACACACTCACAAACATACACACGCACACACATACACAGACAGGCCCTCACACACACATGCACAATTTGTATTCGTAATTCTTATTATTTTTGTGTATTTGAGGAGTTGACTAGATCAATAGGTTATATTTTGTGCGCACTCTAATATGTTATAAATCTCTCGAATTTGCAGAAGTTTTAGATATTCAACATACCCTAATTGAAACAAAAATAGACTGAAAGAAAAAGAACGCCGTTGGGTTTTCTTCTGCTAAAATAATGACACTTTTTATGAACTTTATGCATCGTACCAATGCATATACGATAAAATTTAGTAATAGTCGAGTGGTTAAGATATTCGCTTTGCTAACTCATGGTTCCTTGTTCCATGTCTCTGTACGTCACTTCGCAGGAATATTTTTTGCTGTATCTCTGAATTTCCTAGTAACATACGATAGAATATACTATCCAGATGCTCATTCTATATACATTTATATATATATATATATATACTATAAACACATATGTATGAAATTGAGAAGGACATACACAGACACATATATTCAATAGATTTATTTAATTGATATACAAAACATGCACTATTTGAGAGTTAAAATAATATCTAATATTTTTAATGACTGTTTAGTACGAAAGTTCGCTTTCAAAACTGGTTTTTGGAAACACTTTTGTACAATGTGAGATGAGTTTTAACCGAAAAACTTCCACGTAAATACAACAATAAATGTTAATGTAAAATAGATACTTAAAAAAAAAACATAGTTTATGTACTGAATCTCTTTTTCACTTAATATATATCAGTGCCGAACTGTAATGTATGTTTTGAAGGTTAAATTGGTAATAAGGTTTAGCAAGTTTCGGATATTGTTTTATGTTTGCAAAAGAATCAATGAAATTGGATGTGTAAATTTTTTCTTTTAATACCATCTTCCAGATAGTATTTCAGATAGTATTTCGTAGCGCACGCACTAATCATTGTTAAGTTGAGCTGCACATTCATCTGTGCCTACTCCTATACAAAGATGAGATTATGTTCTAGTTTCAGCATATTATTTATTGTCTTCAATCACTATGATCCGAGTAGCAGAAGTTTGTAGAAGATGGATTCCTCTTCAAAGCTCCCGAGAGATTCAAATCAGTATCTTGTGATAGTTTTTAGTTTATTGCATTAAGGAATTAAAAAAATAAAACAAGGATATATAAGATAATGCTTGCTTAGATACATTGACATAGCCAATCTGATAAAAAGTGAGATAGTTATGACTGGAATACCTTGGCCACAGACCTCCTCGATAACTAAAATCAACAGCAAACATTTTGAGTATAATAGTGGAAACTTTTATGTTTCATATGGTTCGTAAATATCATATAGACTTCCAAAATTGTCATGTAGCTTATCCGTTCCAATGCAATATTTATAGGTGAGTTTGTAACAATGTAATTGTGAAATGATGTAATGATTGCATCTTTCAACGCAATTGAAACATTTCCAGTATCGAGAGAATTCAATTTTCAATGTTTCTTCAGGATTTCTCGCATGAATATTGACTGAAATATTATTTCGTACTAGTTTTAAAATGATTTAAGATGCATAATATGTTGAAATGAGTAAGGTAGCTTTATCTGGGTTTTCCATTGACCAAAATCTATGCTAAAACTTTCAGGTATATCTTTTGCTTATTTCTTAACTATTGAGAGTAAAATTGTCCATTGAATAAAAATGTATTTCCTTATTTTCTTGCAATATTTGTCATTTATTTTACTTTCTTCTGCTTTCTATTTTAAACACTTATATTCTACGAGTGTCTACAAAAATAAGGAATAACTCTTCAATAACACAGTTGCGGTTATTTGCGTTTTCGGACCCTGCGTATATCGTTAACACCACTAAATATATAAGACAAGGTAGTTACTACATACATTAATGCGACAAATGAAAATAGAACGCGCTTCAACTATGACTCAGCTAAATGTGATGTTCATGACCATTTTTCAAATGGTGACAGTGGACCTTCAACTACGAAGAGATAAATTTATGAAGCATGGCTTGAGTATTCTTTAGTATATGAAAGAACCGAAACAATCGCGCACACTCACACGCACGCAAACACACACACACACACAAACACACACACACACACAGAGAGAGAGAGAGAGAGAGAGAGAGAGGACAAGCTTCTTTCAGTTTCAGTCTACCAAATTCACTCACAAGGCTTTGGTCGGCCCGAAGCTATAGCAGAAGGCACTTGCCCAGTGGGACTCAGTCCGGTACCATGTGGTTGGGAAGCAAGCAAGCTACTTACCACACACCCACTCCTGCGCCTATATACACACCTACATACATTAATTCATACATACATACACACATACATACATGCATTTCACCCTTGTGTACAAGTGAAAATAGTGGTTTTTGAGTC
>NC_068984.1:107054304-107057973 GCF_001194135.2 Octopus bimaculoides | reverse complement strand
ATATATATGGCTTCTGGCTGTCTTCATGCTCTTGCTTGATGGGGCTAGAGTCATTCCAAGTTAGTTGTCCCAGAGGCATCATCTTGCGTCGAGCCGCCCAGGTCCACCAGTGCTCTCCATTACCTTCTAGCTTCTTTGTATCCTCCAAGGTGACGTCGATCCTCTGGTGATATTCTCCAATCACCTCCAGCCATATGGTGCGGGGCCTACCAAGAGGCCCCTTCCATCCCGAAACTGTTGCATCGAATGAGGGTAAAGCCCTGGTATGATGAACTAGTGGAAGATGGAGGACATGTCCGTACCTGTGCATGCAATAGATAGCTATGTGGTGGAAAGATGCAGAACAGATGCGTGCGCGCATGCAGTTCTTTCTTAGAGATATCATAGTACCAACTGATGTTTCTGATGCATCTGAAGGATTTGCTCTCAAAGCCGTTGATCCTCTTTGCCAGGGTCTTCGAGAGTGGCCTTGTTTCTGCTCCACAGAGAATGGAGAACACCGATACATTGTAGATGCTATTAGAAGCAGAGGCCGCCCTCAACAACCCTGTTTCATGCCAAATCGATCTACCGCCGACCATATCTTTTTCTTCGTCTCATCATTGAAAGATCTCCGAAAAGATCACCACCTCCTCACGGTCTTTGTCGACCTCAAAACAGCTCTTGATACAGTCAACCGCGCCTCCCTCTGGATCATTCTCAAGCTTGTAGGTGCACCTCCCAAAATCTCCGTCCTGTTAGAACGGCACTATAACAGCGTCGGGAGCTGCGTGCAAGTGAATGGGAAGGATTCTAACAGGTTCCCCTTCAATAGCAGAGTTAGACAGGGCTGCGTGGCCGTTACCGACCTCTTCGACTATGTCATCGATTATCTGATGACCAAGGTCTGTGAGCGAATATCTGGCACTACCTTCGGGATCTACCACATTACCGACCTGGAGTATGCGGACGATACGACCCTACTCAGCAGCTAGATCGACCACCTCAGGGAAGCACTGACCATTTACTGAAAAGAATCTGCAAAGCACAAAACTTAGACTGCGGGTGAGTCGGCCGAAGACGAACATGATGCATGTCGGAGATGGCCCGAACTTCCCTCTTTTCTATATTGGCACCGACGTCGTGGAGTATATCAATTCTTTCATGTACCTGGATTCCACAGTTACCAAGAATGGAAACCTGATCCTGGAGATCAACCGCAGATGCGTTTGGGCTGCTGGAGTCATGCACTCCCAATGGAATCCCCTCTGACGTCACTGCTCTATCTCCTGGAAGACGAAGCTCCGCATCTACAGCGCATATATAAACACACACACACACACACACGTATATATAAATATACACATCCACGAGGGGTGCTGAAAACTACCAGTAGTTCGTATTAATGAGCCTAAGTACCAAGCATCCGAGGTGCACAGACTGCACTGATTGATGCTACATAACTAGATGCACAACATTATACCCCTAATTGACAGCCGCAGAGTGGGTAGAAACGATTGTCGCATTTTCCATTTCCCTCATCAATTACACACACACACACACACACACACACACACACACACACACACACACACACACACACACACACACACACACACACACACACACACACACACACACACCCTCCCCCACACACATGTGAATACAAGACCTGGGACTTTAAATTGCATTCAGTAATAGAATTGTTTCGAGAGTGTCAGGGCTTTTGATAGGTCTGGAACCACCTCTTAGCCATTATTTTTCCCAGGCTTCCTCTCATCCGGACTAATAGCATATTCTAGGATCCCAGTATTGGATTAATCAGTATATTAAGGCCTGCCTTCTTATGCATGTCAAAACTAGATCCGGTAGAAACCTTCATGGTTCAACAAATGGGGCGGCGGCTGCAGCAACGCATTGTAGAGAATTCGTTGTTGTTGGCGTTCCGTCGCTTACGACGTCGAGGGTTCCAGTTGATCCGATCAACGGAACAGCCTGCTCGTGAAATTAACGTGCAAGTGGCTGAGCACTCCACAGACACGTGTACCCTTAACGTAGTTCTCGGGGATATTCAGCGTGACACAGTGTGACAAGGCTGACCCTTTGAATTACAGGCACAACAGCAACAGGAAGTAAGAGTGAGAGAAAGTTGTGGTGGAAGAGTACAGTAGGGTTCGTCACCATACCCTGTCGGAGCCTCGTGGAGCTTCAGGTGTTTTCGTTCAATAAACACTTACAACGCCCGGTGTAGGAATCGAAAGCGCGATCCTATGACCGCGAGTCCGCTGCCCTAACCACTGGGCCATTGCGCCTCCACTTTTGTAGAGAATAGACAAGAAGAAACAAGCCATTTTGCTCATCAACCTCTTCCGTCTCTATCTCACGTTGTCTTGATCTGGTGTTGCAACTGAACTGAAGATAGTCACACACTAGAGAGTGAAGCTGACAGTGAGCAGCTCTTCTTCACTTCAGTCAAAGTCACAGTACAAGTCTTCAATCATCCTTAAAGATGACTAAGTAGTCCTCGTCACTCCGACGGTCGAATATAATATATATATATTTTCACCCAATATTATACTTTTCCTAACGCAGTTGTAGCTATTACTCATTAGATAGTATCAGATATCGTAGTCACTGTTGTTATTGTTACTGTCAGAGTTACGACAGATTACCTAGAATATCTGCTTGTTCATTTATATAAACAGATTCTCATGTATCCACTAAGATGTCTAGAAATTACGATTTTCCACGCTGCATAAGTTTATTTTCATTTCCATTATTTTATTCTTCAGCGCCGGCTTAATCTATCTATGACCGAATATATCAGTTAATGATTTATATAATATTTCATATATTGCTAAAACACTCAATTAAACTTCCATACGCTCTCCATGTATTACTCTCTTGCTTTTTAACTCGTTTCAGTCACTGAACTGTGGTCATGCTAGAGCACTGATTTGCATGGTTTGCAAAATACACTGACGCCAATGTTTATATTTATACTTATATGTTTATATTTATATATACTTGGTAGTTATTTTATCAGTATCTTTTGCTGAACCACTAAGGTACAGGGAAAGAGTAAGCAAACCACACTGGTTGTCAAGCGGTGAGATGACATTCAAAAGTACAAAGTCACACACACACACACACACACACACACACACACACACACACACACACACGTATATATATATATATATATATACGCACCCACACAAATATGTTTGTCATTGTGTTTATGTCTGTCACCGCACTGCTTGACAACTACTAAGTATATGCTTATATATATATCAGAGACCTGCCGCCTAGTTAGGCAAGGTAGGCAGTGGCTACCTAGATAGCAAAATTTTCCTTTTATGGCAAAATATGCACCTAATTCAATAAAATGATGAAGCTTACTCAGATTACTATGCGTAAAACGTAAAATATTATCTATTTTTTGTAGATTAGGTAGGCATAATTCACCCTGTCTTTCAATTTCAGTATTTAAGCTACGCATGCTATTACTGTAGTACATGAGCTGCGTTCATTCCTACAACAGCGTTTTCTTTACGTGCTATAAAGGTAGAAGTAAATCTGCCTTCAACTCAGCCATGCAGCTCTGTTTCGCTTATTTCTCGTGTGTTTTACCACATAAATGTCACTAAATGCCTACCCTGAGTAATTACTGACGGCACGTGCCTGATA
>NC_068984.1:107052428-107054294 GCF_001194135.2 Octopus bimaculoides | reverse complement strand
TATATATATATATATATTTAAACCGCACGCTTTCATACAGTTTCTGTCATCCAAATTCATTCACAATAGAGAATATTTGCTAAGGTGCCATCTAGTGGGATTGAAATCCGTAACCACATGGTTGCTTCATAAAGATTATGCACTTTATTGAATATATTTTAAAGTTTATATTTATATTTTCGTAATCAAATTTTGTTATACAGTTGAAGCAGTTGTAAGTATAGGTTGATAATTTTGTTTAAACCTGAGAAATGGCATCTCAGCGCCGTCATCAAAGATGTCTGACACTTATTTTTCTATGTTGCAGCATTACATCTATAAACAGCAGTTGATTATTATTTCTTTTCCTTCTGAAAAAAAAATAATAACTCTATTGATTGTCACATAAAATGATGCATTTTCACTTGGCAAACTTTATCCTTGTTCTTTGATCCAAGTGTCTCATCTGTGCATCTAAAGAAACCTATGGATTTTAATCTTCTATTTTTGAAAACTGTGTCAGCAAAGTGTTTTGTAAAGATGTTATCCATATTAACGATACCAGAGAAGCCTTAGTAATAGCTTTAAACTCTTTTGGTACATGTCATCTTATATTTGAATGGAAGCCATTCATATTATTGTATTGTATCAATATATTTCATGTATTTCCGATAAATATCTTCTTTCTGTTTTTAAAGACACTTGTTCGCTTGTTCGCTTCCATTATGGTTTTGGCAACTGATGAAACGCCGTTAAGTTGCAAACATTATAAAAAGATTGCTGACATCCGACTTGATTTGACATAATACACATGTTCTGAAGCACTTAGAAGGTTTTTAGCACGTAGAAAATGAAACACAGAGAAAATTAAGGCACAAAAAAAACAAAAATTGAATATTAAGGTGCTACAACTAACAATTGACCTTGGTGATTCTCTTTGTGAGATTTGTACGGGCTTTTGCTGCTTAGTATATGCTATTAGGGTTCACAAGCTATTTGTGATCCTTACCTAAAGTATGTTTCTTGATACTTTCAGATAAAGCCTGACAACTAGTGATTTGTCATTAAAGTAAAATATTTTAAAAATCAATTTTATCTCCCTTCTCTTAACCTGCTGGTTTCCTTCGTTAATGTAATGTTTCTTGTAATCTACAATAGGCCCTTGAAGATATTACCAGCATCGTTCTTTAAGAGTAAAAGAGTTCTAAAACCTCGAAGAACCACGAAGAACCACGAAGATGTTCCTATTCTTGGAAACGCGTTTTATAGGGTCATCAGTGTTGCACGAACATTACAGAGAAGCTTTTATGCTTCATATTTATCCAGTTTTCTGGTTGCTTCAAACATAGGGACAGAAAGGCTATGTATGGAATCCCCTTGAAAATGAGTTGAGTTTTAATATCGAATCTAAGATTCATCTTATTTCTTCCATTTTTTGCAGAAAGTGACGTAATTTTATTTAAATTTTACACATGCCTTACTTAGGTAACATGCAGTGTTATAGACCCCCACCCACCAAATTTATAACTTTTTACCTAATGCGAGCCCGGAGCAAACTCTTATCTCTCACACTATTTCAGTATTACGTATCAAAAGTGAAACAATGACATCTCTATTGTAATGTGAGATACTGGAACATTGAAAGTGACACTATCATCTCACATACATATATGCATGCATAAATACATACATATATATAAAATGCATATACTTAGATATATATACTTATATGCGCATGTATATATGTGTATATACATCTGCTCACATATATATGCATATATACGTATAGATGTATATGCATAGATGTATATACATACATGCATATATATAGATGTATATGTATAGATGTATATGGATATATGTACATATATACATGTATATATATAT
>NC_068984.1:107051161-107052065 GCF_001194135.2 Octopus bimaculoides | reverse complement strand
TAGATGTGTATGTATAGATGTATATATGTAGATGTACGTATATATGAGTTAGAGGCTAGAAAACCATCTAAGGGATAATAAATATATAATATACTACTGAATGTATACCTATATATATCCTTCCTGTTGGGAGGAAATAGTGCAATTAAATAATAGGCATGTATGGAGGTAAACTAAAGTTTAACCAGAATTTGTAAGGCAAAGAAGATAATGGAGAAGACAATTAACTGACACAGCTTACAAACATCAGCTAGATCAATTTATTAATCAATTACAATCATATGAATAAATAAATAAATAAGAATGAGTGAATATAACTCAACTCTCACGACCGTTTCTACTTTGGGGGTGAGGTCCAGCATACCAAAGTTGCCACATCATAGAAAGATTATAGAAAGATTGTACAAAAATTGAACAAAATTTGGACTGAAATTCGACAAAAATTGAACCCCAAAACTTCATCAGAGAGTCCATAATGACAAGAATTAACCAACTAAAAGAAATTAAACACGTAAAAAAACAGTAACATAAAATAATAAAAATATTAAAGAATAGCAAAAAGTAAATTCCAAGATAATATCCAGAGGTTGTAAGATCACATTTCAAATTAATGTTTTTCAGTTAATTATCTTCTGCATTTTCTTCTTTGCTTTATATATGTATATATACATACATACATACATACATACATACATGTAGTCATTTTTATAACATTTACTAGTTATCCTTTTATTGATTTTTAGAATAAGGTTTTTAGGATATATCTATTTTCTAGAGTGTATGAATTACATTCTTCATTATTGAATTATTTAGGAGTGTTTTTTCTCTAAATTGTATATTTATATATGTATATATGTTTGTATATATATATGTGTGTGTAGATATATATATATATATATATATA
>NC_068984.1:107025178-107045389 GCF_001194135.2 Octopus bimaculoides | reverse complement strand
TAAATAAGGAAACCTTTTTCATTCAAAAATACAAACCCAAACTTAACCATTGCTAACACATTTAAATAAGGAAATTCATCACCCCACTGAGAGGGAAAAAAGTATAGAACAAAACCATGGTAAATTAATCAAATTCTACCACCTCCTAGATTTCGATTATCTCCCTTATACCGGAAGAAATCCCTAATTACCTCCCCCTATCTAGAACTCTTCTTTTCAGATTGGAGCGAACACATGTTACAATGAAGTAGAGAAATTTGAAAAGACAACACGAAACCGGTTATTTCTCCAAATACAATGTTTATATACCAAAAAAATTTTATAACATTTTTCTGACATAATTTAAATACATACTTTAACCATGTAACATAAGCCTTCTGTAATTTTTTCACTCTTATTATCTTTTATACATCCAACCACATGCTTTCACATACCAACTTTCTCACCTATATATATATATATATATATACATGTATATATGCGTATGCCTCTGTGTGTGTGCACTTGTGTGTGTGTTTGTGTTAGGTTTTACTCCACATCACCGTTTGATAACCGTCGTCGATGCGTTTACGCTCCCGTAACCTCGACAGAATAAAATCAATAGAATAAGTACCACGCTTAAAAAATATGGCGCGGTCGATTCGTTCAACTAAAACTCTTCACGGTGATGCCCCAGCATGGACAGCATGGTCGCAGTTTAATGACTGAAACAAGTAACACAAAAATAATATTATACTACTAAATTTCACAAACCTTCACAAAGAATTTTGAAAATTGAACTTATTACTCTAAACCAATTGCATTTTCTAATGATGTTTAATGATATAGCACTTTACGTTACAACCCATAAATAAGATGTCTCTTACAAATTAGCAAATTAGCAGCTCCTCATTAACTACTCACGCAAAATAACATGACATGACAAATACATAATTTTAGTATTATCTTCAATAATTTCGTTCTTGTTTTCTGAATCCAAATGCAATCGTATAAACTCTCTCTAAAAATTACCACAAAATTAAAGCGTAATTATAAAGGTCTTTCTCTATTATGTAAAAAGCTAGCTGTGAGTAAAACTGGGAATTTAAAAATGCAATTTAATTCAAAGTACCAGTAGTTCGTATTTACTGACCCTTATTAGATTCTTGCAGGCTTTCCAGCTTAGTCGTTGGCAGTGATAGGACATCATAAGCTATTGATCTCAAAATATCACTAAATGCTGGTAAGTTTATTCACGAAGATTTTGTTAACCGTGCATTATATGTATTCGTTGAACTCCATAAATCACTATTATGAAGTGTGCGAATGAGTCAGTAATAAACAAAACTATTATTTAAATACAAAATGCTAACAATAAAAAAAATTAAGTTCAGAAGATATTTAGATACTTACATTTTTCAGTTTTTATCCTATTCATTTAGATAGGAGTTTTAATATTACTTGATCTGCTTGATTAGCTATACTGCAATAACATTTCAAGGAGATTTTATTCATGAGTAATTAATTGAGTTAGTGAATTTGACTTAGAATGCACCGGAAACAGCCATTAGACTCTGTGTTAAGATGTTTCATAAAAACAGATTTATCAAAATGTGTTTTCGTTTACAACAGATGTAGTCAAAATATGTTGAGATCAAATGGTTTTATAACAAGAATTATAGAATCAGTTGACCACCTATTGTTTTTGTCTCCTGTTGTATCGCACACCAAGATATTCTGTGCGTAAAAGTAGGCTTTAAGGATTTCTATGAAGTGCCTTTTGTGATGGAGAATATCAGTTTGATAGCTACTAGGGCTTTCTATCAAAGGGAATTTAATTTACTTTTAAACGAAATTGAATCAACTTATAGTGATTTACCTATCTACAATGGTTTAAGATGGTGGCGTTTGCTGACCATATCGACCTCTTGAATGCTAAATGGAAATCTATTTTTAGATATCAGAAGCTTGCAGCATGATTGTTCTCAGCTAAATGATTTTGTTTGACTCGGTAAATTTGCTTTTCACGATTCATTGCATTATCTGAATGAATTTCGTATTAAGCTGCAATGCTTTGGGAAATCTGTTGACGTGATATTTGGTTTCATCAACGGTTTCGAGAATAAAATCAACTTATTTCACTTATTTCAACATGGTTTAGAACGTAAAACTTCCAATTAATTCGAAAAGGTGAAGCGATATTTTGAAGGAACTAGCTGCAAGGTTTTTGAAGGATACACAAAAGTTTATAGACATTCTAAAGGCCATAGCACAATAGTTTCAAGCTAGATTTCTTGAATTAAGAGAGTTAAAATAAAACATCTTATATAATTTCTAATGAAGATTGCTCAGCCCTGAGTGTAAAAGTATTTCAGTCGTTGAATTGACGAAATCTAAAGATGAAGGAACGTCTTCTTCTAGTCCAGTACTATTTCAAAGAAACATTCGTGACACTTAGATTTGATTTAAAAATCCGTTCGTGAACATGCACACGTAATTGGGAATACACATTCAAACGGCGAACTGTTGATAGTGTACAATTATATTCCTGGAAATGGTAGTTCCAGGTGGTACTCCGACATGACCGCAGTTCAATGACTGAAATAAGTTAAAGAAAAGATGCAAGATATATCAGTGGAGTCTAATTAGTGTTTTCTTTTTGCATTCTATTTTATTTGAAATCTTTATGAGTTTTCTTTAGATTATCGTATATTCATTTATAAACTTTTGCCTGACTCTTGTATAACGCAAGTAGGTATAGTTTTGAGAAATAATATTATATTCTGAAACCATTTTCATTGTATTCTTACTTACACTGTGTAAGCAGAAGGAAAGAGAATTTAAAATTATGCGTCGTTCATGCCTTTCATGCGTAATTGAATTTGCGTCAACTGTGAATAGAAAACAGATTGGCGCTTTAACTATGAGCATTATGTTCTTCTTTTATTGTTTTACTGGCGTTGATAATCTGACTCAGTCAATCTGATACAGCAGCTTCAAGGTTCTTATTTGATTATATTTATCTCAGTGCTTTGCGCTGTATGTATTTTATAGACTTCCTAGGAAAACGGAAAAACAAAGTCTGACCGGTGGAAAGAGAAGTAACTGATAATTAGGCACACACTCACACAAACAAAAATCACGCAAACATAGAAACACACTGAAACACATAGCGTGCGTGCATTTTTATGTTTATGTACTCACGTATACATATGTACATAAATACTCTCATAAATGATCTCTCTCACACACACATATATTATATCTTCGTTTGTCGGCAATGAGGATGCACTTATTTCATCAGTTAAATTTAAAATATTGAGGCTGAAATTAGAATTAAACTTTTTTAAATGTTTTTATTAGTTTCGTTTATCTTGAAAGCCCGGAATCAGAATGCTAGCTCGAAGATATCTTCAACGTTGTCCCATAGTACCTTCGAAGGCCGGTCCTTGGCGCATCCAGGCATAATAATGAACAAAATTTTCAGAAAAGATAAAAATAAAAAAGAAAAGCCAGCAGAAGAACAGCCAACGGTTATATAAGGTGTATAGATATACTGCCAGACCCGAAACTAACTTTTGTATCATTTTCACATGTTAAAAAAATATTTTATAGTTTATTTTTGGTCCATCAATCTTCTAATGCAAATAATTAATTTTAAAGTGATTTAAAGAAAAATAAATATTTTCTCATATAATAAATTTAGTAATGATTAAATTCTTATGCTGAATTCCATTAAATGATTATATTGGAATAAATAATTTATGTTGGAATAAATAAATAATTATTTTATTTCGCTATCAATTAGAAAAATGATATCTTTTAATATGGACACTAAATCCTTAATAAATTTTTTAATATAATCATTTAAAATTTATTTTTTATTTGTCACAGCTTTTGATTTTTCCTTCGTCGTAGATTCAAGTCGATACTTCTGTGACATTTTCTACCTTTCTTCCACTGAAAATTAAAACTAAAATTCTCACTAGTGACAAAGGTTTGGGTTATCATTACACTGAAACTCTTTCTTCCCAAACACCCATGATTTTTATACAACTTGACCAACAAACTTTCCTGTTCCAATGTGTACAAAACGGTATATCTTCCTCAGATCCAGCATAAATGATTGAGAAAGTGATATGAGAAGAGGAAAAAAAAACGCCCTTACTAAAATGTTGCACAAGGACTTCTTATTTCTCCAGTTAGCCTTTTGAAAACGAACACTGCAATAAATGATGTTAAATAACATCTTCAAAACTGCCCTCAATAAGATCCAGGTTCATAAAGAATCTAACATTAATATATCAACATACAAATTATAACCTTAAAATTATTGATATTTATGTCTGAGTCGCCAACATTATGTTTCAAACCGTTATCATAATCAAGACTTTGACGTTCACTCATTATTGCATGATCATGAAAAGTTGTCCAGTGTCACTAGGCACCCTATCTCAATTAAGGTCAACAGTGTTCTGGATACGATAATGCTAATTAATTAAGTTAATTAAATCATGATAGCATAGATTCAAAAGACTGCATAGCAAAGAGCTAACATTTATATTTGGAACTACAATGTGTAGCTTAATTTATGCACTCTAGAATTCTTAACCTACTGAAAATGCCACTACTATTTTCCGCAGAAGTGATCCTTATTATTTTCCCAATTTATGAAATTTTGCAGAATTTCTGAAAACAGAGATTTCTCTACAACATAACCTCAGTATAGAAACCTAAAGATATTTTGAGTACTTCAACCAAAAAAAGAAAAGCAAATTCTTGAATACAAACTATGTTCATATTCTATCTCTGCTAAAGCGAAAATAATTAAAAATGTATCTTATAAGTAATAAACTCAGCTATAAATAAAATTGATATACGTGATTTGTTTCTAATAACATTGATTTCAAATTTCAAAAATGTTAAAATATTTTCAAAAACCGTGCAAGTCAGTATTTTATATCGAATTGCAATCTATTTGGCATTTAAATTTTAACCATTAGATACAAAACACAAAACAAAAACAAAAAACATTTATCAAGCTCGGTATTTGATATTTGAAATATTCTTGGTAATTGTTTCACTACCAAGACAAATAACTTTAATAAATTCATATACATTTAATATGAGTTCCTCAAATTTGCATAAATTTGACATAAAAAATTACCATTTTGTCTGCTTCCTTTATAATAAATTAAAAGGTGTCAACCTTTTCCCGATTGGACCTCATTTTTCTCATACGTTTTTATTCTACTGTATGTTTCACGAGTTTTACGGAATGACGTTCTTTGTGAAATCGTTCATTTATGCGTAATTAAAACAAAAATAAAGAAATAAGAAAACCACAATACCTAGAAATTGTACTTATGTGTTACTTTCCCACTCGGCAACACAACTTTTTTTGACCCAATCAATTTTCTGTCATAATATCTCAAATACAGCGGTGTAGATCTAGCCCCTTCTATGATTTCGCTGCATTTAACTTGTTCAAGATTTGGATTAACAAGAGGGTATACAAGTGATTGCAAAACAGTAAATGTTGAACACGAGAACTGTAGTCACTCACGGTAGTCGGTAAACGTTTTCACCTACACATACACATATACACACACGCAGACACACACACACACACACACACACACACACACACACACACACACACACTTACATACACAAAGTGGGTGTGAAAGTTCCTGGCTTTGAGTAAAAGAACATACAGGAGGAACAATTAATTAGAATTTTATTTAACATATTCCCCTCTCAGATTCACACATTTATTGCTGCAGTCCCTGAGTTTTTCCAAGCCCTGCAAAAGAATACGGAAGGTTGGGCCTTCAACTAAGCCTTTCGCGATAATTTGAAAGCCAAGAACTTTTCAGACCCCCTCGTATACGACAAGTACGCAGAATATTTTTTAATAAAATGTAATTCTCAAAACTGGTCGATGACTGTTGCCCAATATGTTGCAGCAGGTAAACGAACCCACGACCGCATTGTTACGAAGAGAGTTTCTAAACCACGAGCTATCACTGTAAAATCAATGATATATTAAAGTTCTCTGAGTAAAACTATCTCTCAGTTAAAAACAGAAACTAGAAACAATAGAATAAACATTTGAGGGATAAAGTAAGAAAGTATCTACCTCAATGATTTTGAATTAGTCATTTGATGATGTTGCATGTGCATATATCTGGGCTACAATTTCAGATGTGTGAGAATGTTCAGAGAGTTTATGAAACGTTCTTGCAAACAAAGTAACATTGACCAAAGGCGTTGCGAACGAAATCTGAATTATTCACCTTTCTGAAAAGCAAATGTACATTGGAATCTGTATGTTAATATTAGATACACAACAACTAAATGTCTGTAGCTATGTTAATGTTGGTGTAAATTATTTTTGGTTTGCGTGTCTTCCAAGAGTTTAAAATATAGATATCAGGCATCTATCACATAAATCACTTTAATAATATCTTATTCTTCTTCTGCCGAGCTCGACTTTGCCTTTCATCCTTTCGGTATCGATAAATTAAGTACCAGTTGCGTAGTGGAGTCGAACTAATCGACTGGCCCACTCCCCAAAAGTTTCAGACCTTGTGCCTAGAGTAGAAAAGAATATTTTATTATTCTGAATATTATATATATTCTGAAATAAATTCTTTTCAATGTATATATGTATAGTTTGAAAAGAAAAAAGAAATACTGGAGAAGTTTATAACATAATATTCCTGAAAAAATCCTTAAGGAACCTCGTTCCAAAATTGATGATTTCATCCGGCCAGCATTAGCCGTATCTCTAAGCCAACTGTTTACAAGCACCATTGTAGTTGGTATCTATTAATAATAAGAACTAATTCGATTAATCGACGCTGCTAATTCATTTCTGAACAGTATACAATACACAAATTTGCACAGATTTTCATACTTTTGTCTAATCTACTAAGCATCCATAAATCATAATGTTTTCGTGTATGAGAGAGTGTCATTAACAGTTTTGTTGGAAGAAAGTTCTTGTAGATGTGTAGTGTAATCAGGATAGACATCCAAGCATCGCATACCCCTATCTAAACTATATTCAACATAATAAATTATATAAGCTATAATGTATGCGATCTAGGCAGTGATAAAAGGCATTTTCGAATTCACATCACCTCATAAGGCTGTAGAATAATTTATGCCATACGTTAATTATATATTTTTAATGAAATATAACTTATTTAATTGCAGTTAGCATTCTCGGAACGCCTGATACTACTTGTAAATTCTACATATTGGTACATGTGAGCATTATTGATTTATCTACCGACTCAAAGAAACACATGCCACAGATTTAAATTCCGGATCAGTGAGTTACATGTCTCATCTAATTTGTCTATATTTGAATATTAACCAAGAGTTCTCTGGAGATTTTAAAACAGTTGTGAATTTAAATGTAACTTATGATTAAATATTTATTACAATAATTAAACTAAATATAGATGGTAGAAAACTCCCTATAGACTAGATCTGAAGTGCCTATCCTACATCGTATATTAGCTCGTTTAACATGAAAAGAGTGTAAATATCTATCATGTTTAATGTTAATTTTTCTCTAAAGCAGAGTTTCCTAATATTTTTGACTACGTGGCGCTTTGGTGATTATAGATTCTGTTTAAAATAAACATATTTTCAATAAATGATTTCGTAAAAGAATTGTGTTTATTTTTATAACTTAATGTAGAAGCCAATCTATCCCCCTTTATGGAGAAGAGAGAACAACTAAAGTGAATAAATTTACATATTCACACGCTACGAAACAACATCAAATTTGAGGTGAAGCTCGTAGTTCTGTTTCAAACTGATATTACATCTACACATGTAGTGGGTTTTTAATAAACATGTCAGTTTATTGCACTGAGTAACGAAGACAAGAAAGGAAAAGTAAAGTTCACATTAACAGAAAAATAATATCACGAACACAATGTAATTTATATTTTTTAAAAAGAAATTTGCTTCCTATTAAGGAGATGAAATGCATTAATATATCATTTTTATATAAGAGGTATTCTACATGAATTGTTTAATCAAAAGTTTTGGAGTGAATCAGAACAAATGTATTAGTTATTTGTCATTCATGATTGAAATATGAAATATTTAATAAAAATTTGGGTTTAGAGAAATAGCTTTAATTTCAAGACTGAGTCTCTAAAGCAGTTTTCATGATTCTTATTTTCTTATGTTGCGATAAGCAACGTAACTACAGATGATTGAACATTTGAAGTATATTTTAATCGTCTGGAGTAGTAGTTGATCATGAATAACTAAGTCAAAAGACTCTGGGTGATGCGATGTGAGTTTACTATGCCCTGTAAATTTATTGAATGGTTATGTTGTTAGCATAAAGCTACAAAAAGGGACGAAAGATGATCCAGCAGCGCTGTCGATTCTAGTCACCTGTGCACGTACACAGCTATTGTTGAAAATCATATTGCTTTCCAATTTTGGCACAAGGACAACTAACCCCCCCCCACACACACACACACACGCTGACCGACGGACAGACAGACAGATAGATAGATAGATATAATAATAAATCCGCATTCGTATCTATTCTATTTACTACTAACCTACTCAATTGTTTTTCTTACCAACCTGGCATGCCATCTTAACCTTTCTTTTATTTACGGCTATCACAATCTTGAGGCCACTGACACAATGTTTCAATGTTGTGCCATAACCTTTCACTGTTTGCTTCTCTACAATGATTTAAAAATTCTTCAGTAACGTTTGAAACTCTTGTATCTATCAGAGTTGATGCTATGTTACACATTTCCATCGAAAAATCTGTCTAGTGCTAGTTACAAATTGCAGAGATATGTTTCTATAAATCTTCCTTTCGTCTTGTACCCACGTGAAATGATACGAGACTTCATTAACGTACTCGTGTACTGGCTATCAATGTTACCTCGAAGTGACTTCTTCAGAATTCAGTTTTCCGCTCCATGACGGGGAATATGCTCTACACGTATCTGAAGAATTCCAACCTTGTTCACTTCGAAATGTTTGATTGCCACAACTTTCGAGGCGCGTTACAGTTACTCCAGCTTCGCTATTTGCATGTCGGGAAAGCAACTTTGGACCTAAGGTACTTGAAGTCACTGGCCGAACTGTGTGACATCCCTGAAACCAATTTACAGGTTGCTTCCATCGATATTGGTGGTCATATCCTCAGATTTTTACATTGAGGAAAAAACCCACTTTGAATGCAGCATTCTTCATAGATGTTGAACAAATCTCACGCATGAAACAGCTGAGTAACTCTGAAGGCAAGATCATCAGAATAGACAACATCATAGTGATGCCAGGCTCTTGAACGCTTCTGTTTGAAAGGGAGACCTTCGTCTTGGATAAATTCAAGACTTTGTCTCAAAGGAGCTAGGGTGTTTATCTGAAGGATTCCTGCTATTGTTGTAAACTCTTTAGTTGGACTACATGTGATTCCAACGTAGCTTAATAGGTTTCCATATGTGATGAGGATGGCTTTGTAATCTTAGGATATATAATGTTTTAGCCTTGCTGTTACTACTGAAGAAAGGCCTTTGAAGAAATATGTTAATAGAATTTGATAATTTCACAGGACTCATCTATAATTGTTCTAGGGGCTAAGACCTGTAGGAATGTTCATCTTTCTTCGCTAAAGCAGGTTTGGTTCATCACCGGATGGGATTGATATGAAAGTAAATTCACTTAAGGAGAAGAGACTGGTAGATTTTTGAAGTAGTTAATGTTCACCATTCCTTGAAAGTGAAAAAGCTGAATACTTTAAGAATGATGATGGTTTATTCATTTTATAAAGTGTTATACAGAGGTCTACCAGACGTTTGTGGAAGAGACGATTCTTCCAGCTGATGGCTGGTATATTATCTGAACCTGGTGCCTTGTTATTTCTTAACATTCCCTTTAGGAATCTTTGAACATTTTTGATGCTAAATGAATCAGCCTGGATTAGCAGGCTAAGTCCTATTTTGTGCTTTAAAACAGAATTGTCAAATGTTATGCTGTTTAACCCTGTTTTTCAACAAGTAGCCTGAACTATTTAAACAATGCTTGTAGATACTTGTCAGCAGCCCTTTCCCAACAAGGTGGATCATTGTAAAAGATCTCTTGTTGGTAAGTTCCTTTACATCTACCTAGATGGTGGCATTTTTGTTTGCATTGTAGAGGTTGTTACCTGCTTCAGATTTTCGATTTAATTTGGACATCTAGTATTTTTCAAATGTCATTTTAGTCGAATTGAAATTGATACCCACAAATATACATGCATCAACATACACTGACAGGCACACACTCACATAAACACAGTTATATAATACATCTATAACCCTCTTTTTCTCTAAACTGTTCATCACGAATCTACTCAATTATTTTCGATGCCAACATGACATCTCGGTTTAACACTTATTTTCTTATACTTGTCTGTCATAATCCTGACACATTTCACACCATCACTTTTCTTTGTTCTGCATAAAATTTCATTGCTGGCTTCTTCACTGTGCTGAAAATTTTCTTTAAAAACTTTTGAAACTCTTGTATCGCTAATGGTATTTTACACGTTCCAGCCATAAAATAATTTATTGCATTACATCGAAGTTTATTTTCTTTTGATTTAGCTTTCTGTGATTCTGTTGTAATGAAAGTACACTATCCATTATATATGCTTTGTTGCCAGTTTGGCTGTATTCATTATGTTGGATTTGGTGTTTTCAACATGTATTTGTAAGACTCTTTCTCTCTTGTTTGTTCATAAATAATTTTCAAGGCACTTATTATTAATCTCCCTGTCTGTAGAAATTGTTATCTATAAGAATATGGCAGTCGATTTTCCATAATATGACACCTTTTGTGATGCAGGTTTGTACAATCATCTTATTACATAATATTGGCATAATTTCTCGTGTATGAAAATTCCAATTCTGTTGTCTCTGTATACATATTTCTTTTGAATAAGACTGGGCAGCCAAGAACAATATGTTTGTTTGTTTCTTCACAGCCGCTACATATTCTGCATAATAATAATCTCAGTTGAGAAACCTTTGATCTTATGCATCGATAAAAAATGTATTTTAAATTCAGCTTTGGATTATGTGCTTCACAGCCATCTCAGAGTGATCTTTTTTCTTTACCCGCTTCCGCTTTGCTTTGTTTTTCACATATAATGAAAATACTTCGCAGAAGCCCTTTCCTATTAAACTGCAATATTTTGTCGGAGTAAGAATTGAAACGTAACATAAACAGAAACGAAACAAAAGCACAAAGCTTTAACATCTAAACGAGTTAAGAATCATAACATGATATGAGCAGAATATGTCAGAATCTCATTTCCTATCCCATGTAAATTTTAACACTTTTCCTAATATACTTTGGAAACAGCAATTAGTGTAGAGTAAGAAATTACTTCTTAATTTCACTTTTTTGTTAGAAATTAATTTCCGTTATCTGCATAACTAACACTTTTCATAATATCTTGAACATAGGAAAATTATGTCCTCTTCATAGTATGACTATGTATGAAAATTAGATGAGATTATAAAATGGGATCGTAACTCGGATTTCATGTTCAACTAAATCAGCCCTGCAAAGACATTACCTTCGTGCTAGGACAATCAGCTTCCTCAGTAACTGATTTTGATACTAAGTTCAAGGACGATACATACATTCGTGGATTGACATGTTTTAAACCAGACGCCAAAACAGAGCTTTTGGACGATAGAAACCGCTTGCTTGTACGTACATCATTTCTTTTCTCTGTTACTTATCATTAATTCAATATAACCTGCTCCCTTAAACCAGTTAATCTTCGCAGTAGTAGTAGTAGAACTAGTTGTAAATGTAGTGGAATATATATATATACACAGTAAAAAAACCGCATGTGAGAGGTTTAGTGTGAGTTATTTTTTGTTTAATTTTATCAATTCATTCATTGAACTGATTGACGGGGAGACCCACCGATTAGAATACGCACAAACACACACACACACACACACACACACACACACACACACACACACACACACACACACACACACACACACACACACACACACACACACATTTCCGAGTTCGAATCTCGCCCAGCTCAACTTAGTCGCATTTTAGTTGAATTGACCTTATGTTCCGATTTTGAATTACGTCTAGGTCGACGTAGATCTTTTTATGCATTTACATGTATTATTTTATATTCTGAATTCAAATCTGTCCTAGGTGGACACTATTCTTCTGTTTCATATAACAGTATTCTTTTATGATCTAAGTTCGAATAACGCCGAGGACAGTATCGAAAGTTTTCCAAAGTTTCCTTTCTTTATGTTCTGCGTTCAAATCCCGCAGTGGTCGACTTTGCCTTTCATCCTTTCGGGGTGGATAAATTAAGTACCAGTTGCGTACTGGGGTCGATCTAATCGACTGGCACCGCACCCCTAAAAAAAATTTGGAGCCTTGTGCCTAGAGTAGAAAAGGATATTTCTCTTGCTTCTTTCGTTTTTGTCTACCTTCCATCCAATTCTCTAGAAGTTTCTGCTTGCCATTTCTTTTATACAAGACACCTAGTTGCGAGTTGCTTTTCACCTTAATGTTTTATATTGCCATCGGATTTACTCTAGTATTCTGCCGATAAAATTTATTAAGTAGGTTACAGTTGAGTGTTTCTTTTGTAAATCAAACTCTTATACTTCCTGATTGTATATTCACTTAACATAGCAGCTTATTGCAATTGAAGGATGTGTTTATTGATAACGCATTGTTTCCGCGACATGCAACCATTAAAGGTATAATCATTTAAAATTTACTCACTGTTAGACTGAATAAACGGCAACAGTTATGTGCCTTATCTATTGAAAACTCCACAAACTTTGTAGAGGTTTGGCTTCCATATATATTTCCGTTCGGTAAGCGGAGAATATAGATTTTAATACAATATTCCAAAACAGCAGAGAGACACTACAGATGAATTTCTATCACACATTGCTTTTGAAACCAAGACTTCAACTTCTAAATATAGCAGTTATAATGATACACCTTTCAACACCAACAGTAATTAATCCGTCAGTGAATCAATACTTATCTCAAGCAAATGGATAAGAAAATAGCAAAACTCCATATCGTGGAGCTAAATGTCTTAAAATATTTCGTATAGTTTCTCTGCGCCTTAAATTAATTTCCTAGGGATGTCAATGATTTGTTCCTATATCATCAGTTGATAAAATTAGGTTCCCGCATTGTTGCTGAAGTTGTCGTTGTCGGCTCTGTTGCTGAGCAAAAACACGAGATATCAACACAAGTTCAGCCCAGATCACAAGACAGGTCGGTATTCACAAATCTGTTAGCCTTGTCTGTCTTGTCTTTCTTTCTGTTAGTGTATTCATTTTTACAACGGAAAAATATTAAGGATATTTTAACTGCCATTTCTCTGATAGTCAAACGACTATGTAGAGAATACAACATTAGTTCAAATCAGTTCCTCTAATTTGCAGAGGTAAATTATATCAACTACTCTTTCTCTTCAAAATCGATTTGTTCTTATTAAAATATATAATACATTGTCGTTTGATCTAATTTTCACAGCCGCGAGTTGATTATTACATTGCTCATTATGTGATATGAACAGAACTTGATTACTAAACGAAATGCATCTGCTATACGATACAACTCTTAGTTGCAAATAGCTCTGAGCCGTAGCTTTGGATAAGTGGGTTGTATATATCTTAAATAATAACTTGTAACAATCACAGCACAGCACTGAAGGCTATAGGCAAATTTGCGAACATAACATCGACAAAACTGCAAACTCCAATAATGAATTTTGATATCTGCCCACGTTTCATTTCAGAGGGCAGGTTTAACTCAAAATTAAAGAAATAACAGCAATAAAACAAATGATGAGAAAGTTCATTATTTAGTTTAGCAATAGACAGCGCTGACATATTGTGTGCAATGCCAAATACGTCAGTTTGTTCTTGGTAACTCTCAGTGTCGCTTGTGCTGCCGTCACGTGTGGTATGTGTATCTCTCGCTCTGCTTGATTATTGTTTTAACTGTGTTCATTGTCTTAGATCATGAAGAGGAGAGGCTGTGTGAATCACCCAGACAACTTTTGTTATGTCTGGAAAATTGCCACAAAATAAAAAATTGCCTATAATTGTTACTTCGTGGGGTGAAAAGTTGGGGAACAAGACAAGAGGTGGGCACCTCATATATGCGGCACTGTATGTCACTCCAGGTTAATACAGTGATTGAATGGAAAACGTAAGGGAATGCCCTTTGCTGTACCAATGGTATGGCGTGACAACCAATCATTTCTCTGATTGTTACTTTTGTATGACTAATATTAGTGGTTTCTCAAAGAAGACCAAAGCAAAATTTGTGTATGCAGATTGTAAGTCAACTCTAAAACCGTTCCCAGTTCCCCTCTCACAAGTTTCACTTCAAAATCTTGACACGTAGCACGATGAACACCTTGACTCTTCTATTGACGAAGAGTACGTAGGTGATTTTAAGAAAAATGAGCCAGGCTAGTTTAATCAAGAAGATTTGAACGATTTAGTAAGAGACCTAGCATTGTCAAAGGAGAGGGCAGAAGTTTTGGGATCCAAACTACAACAACGGAATCTCCTACAGCAAGGTATGAAAATGTCCATTTTCCGTTCTCACCATGAAGGCTTATCTGTCTTTTTCAAGCGAGAAAATAATGCTTGTTTCTGTACTGACGTTAATGCACTCATGCAAAGACTAGGACACGTGCATGTCGCTAACGAATGGAGATTGTTTATCGACTCGAATAAGGTTAGCCTCAAAGCTGTGTTGTCACATAATGGTAATGAAAAGACTTCCACTCTTGTGGGTAATGTCGGTATAGAAGAAACCTATGAAACGATGGAACTCTTTCTGAAAGGAGTTAATTACTTACTTCACAAGTGGAATATTTGTGATGATTTAAAGGTGAATTGCCTCCTCCTAGGATTGCAACTGGGTTATACCCAAAAATATGTGCTTCTTGTGTGTTCGGAACAGCCGCGACAACAGCAATCATTACACTGTAAAAAAGATGAGTGCATAGTTGGTCGGTACAGTGTGCAGCATATGCCACTGGTAGACCCGTAAAAGATCTTCCTTCCATCCCTTCACATTTAACTCGGTCTCATGAAAAAATTCGTTACAACAATGACAGACGATGGTTGTGGCTTCTAGTTCCTAAAAGTAAAATTTGCTGCAGAGAAAAGTGACGCAAAACTGAAAGCAAGCATTTTCATTGGACCCGAGATCAGGGAGTTGGTACCTGATAGCAAATTCAGAGATAAACTGAATCCAGTTGAGCTGACGTTATGGAATTCGTTCGTTTTAGTTGTACAGAACTGTCCTGGAAGTTGAAAACTATGCTGATTTAAAAACAACATGTTAATAGCGTATTAAAGAATAGCATGTCGAATGTCCCTTAAAATGCACGTCTTGCGTTCTCATCTCGATTTTTTCCCAACGAATTTTGGTGCCCTTAGTGAGGAGCATAGTGGGAGGTTCCAGCAGGACATATCTGAGATGGCAACTAGGTATCAAGACCGGTTCAATCCGCACATGATGGGTGACTCCTGCTGGTTCCTACAACGGGAGACCGCACGATGCATAAGCGCAAGAGAAAGTTTCTCAAACATTTCTGAGCTCAGCATATAAAAAAAAGAGTATTCCCTTAACATAAATATACTATGAATCATCATATTATAATAATATTTGCCTTGGACATAAATTTACTATTATAATAGACTTACTATTATCATAATTATTTACCTTGAACCTAAATATTCCTGAGTCTGATATGGTATATGATTATGCGCATAATTCAAACTCCTGACGTGCTACATCAACTCTGACTTCAGATTTGAAATCAGCGTACTGGATTTAGTTTAGTACAGCACCATATGTCTGGGTAACACACAATAAATCTTTTTTTGTTGCCCGGTGTTATTGGGCATGCAAGTAGTAGTTTTAGTGAAATTAATATATCATTTGTATTAAATAAAATCATTACTGCGATAACATGAGTCGTTATGTTGTTATAAGCTAGATTCAGTATGCAACAGAACATCTCTGTCTCTTGAGTAGCTGCAGTATATTGGACAAACCACATTAAAATCTTACAAAATTTCTTGTAGTATCCAACGTTTATGAACAGCTTTATAGGCTAATTAAATACTCGTAAATCTGAAGGTTATTCGTCTGCCCAAGGCTATTGTTATTTGCAATATCTTTTTTTCTGAGAGATACAATAATTTACTCAGAACGATATTTCTCTTCGCTAGTTGAGAAATTTTGCATTTGTGACATGAATTTGAAGTTTTAAATTTAGCAGGAATTATAAAAGAAAACTGTTGTAGTTTTGAATAAATACGTTTGGAACTATCTGAGAGATTAGCACAATTGAATTATATTTATCAGAAGTCAGCCTCCTTGTGTCTAGCAATATCTCTAAACAAAAGTCAAGACACAAACAGCATCTTCAAGGCACCTGAAAAATAAATCATTTTGTTCGCCTCGTAAAAAAAGTATTTATATTCTTTACAAAATAAAGCAATGGTGAAATATTTTATCGCCAACTTGTGTGTATACATTTTTTTTATTAAATAAGTTATTCATTTCAGTTTTTGTTGCGCCACATCTCTATAGCCAAAGGTCTGTAATTAGTTTACAGAGAGAAAAAAAATAAACAAATCTCAGATATTGAATAAGCAGAAAAAATATCCTCTTTGCTTTGTTATTATTGAATAATTCGATTAAAAACGAAACAATTTAGCTGATACGGTGAACTGAATAGAATTGATCATATTTGCAAAGTTGCAGACAAAATACGAAGGATTTTCATAAAATCCATATTAAACAAAATGTTTAAAAAGCTTTGTTTATATTGTCAAGCTGGAATTCTATTTTCCATATGTGTCTATGAAAACTAAAAAAAATGAAATGAAAATGCGGGCAAAGTATTAATTTCGTTAGTTTTCTGAAAAAAGTTTAATTTTGAACACACACACACACACACACACACACACACACACACACACACACACACACACACACACACACTATTTATACGGTAATGTAAATTTAGTCTTATAATAACCGATCCGTATTACCGAATGGTTTCATGTTAATGAAGTTTCCTTGAGTGGAAAAGTAAATTAACAGTCATCGCATATGGCTGATGATTGTAAATATACCTTTCTAAATTTGGAAAGTTCATGTTCACAAAAATATTCTGCAACATGAAGTGGTTGTAATGAGATAAGTTTATAATATTGTATAAGTAATATATACACCCTATTACTCACTAGAATGGCTGTTATTTTCTGACTTATGAAATTTATTGGCGAACTTTATATATATAGTAACACGTAGAACGACCCTTCATCAGTTGTCGGCTGTCTATCTACTCCTCATTTCGAAGAGTAGATAGACAATATGAGTCTTCGAAGACAGTTGCTCTCATAAATACCATGATATAATTTTGGATTTATGGAGGGCCAAAGTTGCAATAAAAACAGGACAGTAGAGACATACAAGGAAACCGAACGAAAACAAACATGGAAGGTCGTTAGACCAGAACGAGAGGGAAATAGTGAACGTTGTGATAGGGGAAAGAGGTTTAAGCTGATAAGAGTAATTAACACCTGTTTTTGTTGTCATTCATTAGTTTGATACACCCACACACACACACACACAATAACAATAATATAACTAGGGGGACCCGTGAATATTTCACGGAATTAATAGCAAACCTATTGGGTTATTTCTGAAAACTTTATCCCCAAAACCTGGAAGTGTAGCTTGTGTTGTGTCTGTATGGAAAGATAGTCGCTCCTCTGCTATTCATTGAAAAGTGAAATGAATTGAAAAGCGATGATAATGCACTTTATATATACACTTTATATACTTTATGCACAATTGTATAGACTAAATAAAGTATTTGCTATTATTTTTCCATTATCCCCATAAAAAGAAAAAATCCTGTACATATGATACAACCTTAAGTTAAATTGAATATATCTGCCACGTGAATATTTCATGGAATTGCACTTAGGTGCATGAGTTAAGTGATAGGTGATATAAAAACTTGGTTCAATTTTTTAAAATATACATTTTTCACTAACCAATAACCACCACCATCAACACCAACACCATCATCATCATCTCCCTCTACCTCTCTCTCCTATCTTTCTCTCTCTCCTATCTTTCTCTCTCTCCTACCTTTCTCTCTCTCCTATCTTTCTCTCTCTCCTATCTTTCTCTCTCTCCTCTCTGTCTCCCCTCTATCTATCTGCCTTTCTTTAGCTTCACCATTAGAACATCAGCCCTTGGATAAAATTATTACGTACCCCCTACCTCATGTCATGGACGCTTCTCTCTGTCTTTTCTCTCTCGGTCTTTTTCACTGTCTATCTTTTACTTTCTCTCTCTTTTTTCTCTCTCTTTTTTCCCTGTCTCTGTTTTATTTCTCTTTCTTTCTGTCTCACTCTTCATCTTATCCTCCTTTTGTCTCTCTTTTTTCTTTCTCTTTTCTTTCCCTTCAATTCATCATGTGAAAGCGTTACAATGATATTCTCTCTACCTCATGTCATGGACACTTCTCTTTCCTTCTTTTTCTCCTTCCCACTTCCGCTCTCTCCCTCTTTCTCCCTCTTTTCGTTTTCCCTTTTTTCCTCTAATCATGTGAAAGCGTTACCCATGGGTTAAGCAATGCAATGTCAAGCTGAATTATTATAAGATAATGATAACAATAAACCTTTCTACCACAGGGACAAGGCCTGAAATTTTTGGGGAAGGGACCAGACGACTTGATCGATCCCAATACGCAGCTGGTACTTAATTTATCGACCCCGAAAGAATGAAAGTCGACCTCAGCGGAATTTGATCTCAGAACATAGTGACGGGTGAAATACCATTAAGCACTTCGTCCGGTGTGCTAACGTTTCTGCCAGCTCACAGCTTGATAATAATAATAATAATAATAATAATAATAATAATAATAATAATAATAATAATAATAATAATAATCATAATAATGATAATAATAATAATAATAATAATAATAATAATAATATTAATAATAATAATAATACAGGACTTACAAATATATATAACATACAGAATATTGCACTACTGGGCACTGCACACATCCTACGCAAAACACTTTCAATACAGTAACCATAAGAGCATCACAGCAAACCACAGCACATACCCAAGGCACACAGAGCTGCGCTCGGTAGTGAAGTGAAAGCACGTTATAAAAATAAAACTACTGAACAACATAATAATAATAATAATAATAATCATCTCTAATTTATTATAATTAAGATATCTTTGGAAAAACTTTGTAATAGCTTTAACTATTAAAATCTAATATACAACGGTGAAATAATGTTTCTATATACCGTAACGATATAACGTAAACTGTTACTGCGGGCATTTAACGATATAAATCATACTTTAAAAGTTAAAAATAATCATTTACATAGACATGTCTTTTATTGTCAGATTAATTTCAGTTAGGATATCGTTCCATACTGTCAGCAGGATATATCAACTTTAAATTCTTTTATGGAGAACAAATTCACTTTGAAGACAAAAGTAATATAAAATCAGTTTTTTTTTTTTTAGGATTAATACTTACCCGCCAGTTATAGTTGAAAATAGACTGCGTTTCATATTTTTGAAGATCTTTTGTCAACATATTGATATAAACTTATTTTAAAATATGTTTTCATAAGTTATTCTTAAGAGCTTTTAGGGGCTATTTTTGCTAAACATTTAATCTTCTAAATCTACAATCTTTGAATTATGAACAGGTATTGTAGAAGAAGCGTAGCTTGAAGGAAATTCTTATAAAATAAATAAATAAATTTCCATATATGAGTAACGGTAAGTGGTGGTTAAAACAACAACGTGCGAAGATGAGCGAAGGTGCCAAAAATACGCAGTGATATATACATATATATATATATATATATATATGCATTAGCATTCTGTTCGTTGGGCATATAGCTTTCATCTCCAAAGCCATGCATCAGTTTTTTAACACACACACACACACACACGCACACACACACACGCACACACACACACACACACATACATGAGTATTTATATGTACGTGTATGTATGTGCATATCTATCTATCTATCTATCTATCTATCTATCTATCTATCTATCTATGTATAT
>NC_068984.1:107024265-107024979 GCF_001194135.2 Octopus bimaculoides | reverse complement strand
ATATATATATATATATATATATATAATCTGTGCATATATGCACGTACGTACACGTACATATAAATACTCATATGTGTGTGAGTGTGCGTGCGTGTGTTAGAAAAACTGATGCATGGCTTGGGAAATGAAAGCTATATGCCCCACGAACAGAATGCTACTGCATAGTAACAAAGGTCCGGGTGCTGTCATAGTTTAGGGTTGAAGGACCTATGGATTTTCAATATCTTGCCAAGAGGCATCACATATATATTTTGTATAGATCTGGTTGCGTTCAGAACCAAAGAAATTTCTATTTGAGATGTCAGGTGAACCCATATCAGATTAAGAAAATATAAATAATGCTCGCTCTGTTCTGATCACTGATTTGCCAGAATGAAACACAAAAGGAATGCTATGGGGGCTATAAAAGTGGGATGAAATAAAGTAGCAATTACACCACTTGCAGTGCTCAAGTATATAAAAGTAAAAAAAAAAATCTCTCTCTCTCTCTCTCTCTCTCTCTATCTATCTATCTATCTATCTAGCCTTCTCTCTCTCCCTCCCCTTCTCTCCCTCCCTACATATTTATATGTATGTTTATATGTATATTTATAGGTATGCATATATGAATAATATACATTGTATCTTTTTCAACTATATGTATATATATACACACATAAATACACACGAATATATATATATATATATATATATATATATATATATATATATATA
>NC_068984.1:107017880-107024051 GCF_001194135.2 Octopus bimaculoides | reverse complement strand
ACATATATATATATATATATATATATATACATACATACATACTTACATACACACACACACACACACACACACACACACACACACACACACACATATATATATATATATATAGATATATATATATATATATATATATACAGACATAATAATATAATGGAAGTCTGTCGAGGTTCGACAATGACGTCAGTGACGCCGGATGTGGGAACGGTACCCAAAGATGGACGCGCAGACGCGGCCACATGTTGGGCACGTATCAGCAGAAGTAGGGTTGGGGATCCTCTCTTTTCGGGCTTGTCGCTTCTGGTCCAGGCTCTGAGGCGCTTTTCCTCGAACAGCCTAACACCCTTTGGACAGCTGGACGCCAGGCGCCGCGGTCAGAGGCAAGCGATTCCCAGCCACGGTTTGAAATGCTGCAGGCCTTAAGGGAACTTTTCAGGCTGTCCTTGTATCGCCTCAGTGGCCTTCCAAAGTTTCTTACTCCAGAAGCCAGCTTAGAGAAGATCATTTTTGGTAGACGCACGTCGTCCATTCAGACTACATGTCCGACACACCGGAGCTGAGCCTTCATGATGAGGGCTTCGATCCTGGACATTTCGGCTCTGCTGAACACCTCAGTGCTGGAGAGTCTGTCCTCCCAGGAAATTCCCATGATCCGTCGCAAGCAGCGGAGATGGAACTGGTCAAGTACTCGAATTTGCCTCTTATACAGCGTCCACGTCCCACAGTCGTATAGTTGAGAGACTGTCAGCTTGGTGGAAAGTCTGATGCCTCGTTCGGCCCACACACGTGTCGAAAGTCTGCCAAACGAATCTCCTGCTTCTGCAAGCCTCATGGAGACATCTTTGCCCATGCTGCAGTTTGAGGACAAGTAGCTTCCCGGGTATGTAAAGCACTCCACGTTGTTTAGAGTTGTGCCCTCAATCTCAGTCTGAGACTCAGGAGGTGTCAAGCCAGGTGCAGGCTGAAGCATCACTTCAGTTTTTCGCAGGCTAATGGTCAGTCCGGAGGCTTTTGCTGCTTCTGCGACACAAGTGGCAAGTACTTGCAGGTCTGCTTCATTCAATGCTGCAAGCGCACAACCGTCTGCAAACAGGAAGTCTCTCACTAGGGCGTCCAGGACTTTGGTTTTTGCCTTCAGACTTCTGAGGTCAAAGAATCGGCCGTCACTTCTGTAGCGAATAGTGACACCAGGATGAGACTTTGGCAGGGTGTGGAAGAGCATGGTGGCCAACGTGAGGCTGAAGAGTGTGGGAACCATTACGCAGCCTTGCTTTACGCCACTGGAGACCGGGAATGAATCAGAGACATCTCCGTTTTCCACGATGCGAGCCATCATACCTTCATGAAATGACTGGATGAGCCTGACGAGCTTTCTTGGGCAGCCTAGTTTGTACAAGATATCCCACAGGCCCTCTCGGCTGACAATGGCAAAAGCTTTCGTCAGGTTCACGAAGAGGATGTAGAGGTTCTGGTTTTGTTCTCGGCACTTTTATTGTATCTGCCGTACTACAAAGACCATGTCTCTTGTCCCCCTGTTGTTCCTAAATTCACACTGTTTCTCTGAGACCACGTCGTCCAGCAGGTGGTGTGTGATGTACTTCAGAAAAACACAGACCATGATCTTTCCTGCGATACTCAGCAATGAGATACCTCTGTGGTTGTCACATGAAGCTCTGTTCCTGTACAGATGCACGATGTTGGCATCCTTGAAGTCCTGCGGCACTGAGCCTTCGTCCCAGAACTGCTGTCAGCTCGATTAACTTGATGGCAACAGCTTCACCTCCCTCTTTGAAGATCTCTGGGGGTATTCGTCAGGACCAGATGCTTTCCCCACATGTAGTTGCTTGATAGCCTTCTGGATTTCTGCCAGTATTGGGTGGGGGGCTTAGCGACACCAGAACTGGGTACTGTAGCATGTCTTGGATGGCCTGCTTGTCAATCTGGAAAGGTCTGTTTAGCAGCTGACTGAAGTTTTCACTCAAGCGCTGTATGATGTCACTTTTCTCTGTAAGCAGGGTTTCATCGGCAGAGCGCATAGGTGCCATTGCATTTAGCGTGGGGCCATACACGTCTTTCAGGCCGGCAAAGAACTTCTTGGAGTTGTGCTCGTCTGCTTACTGCTGTAGTTCTGCAGCCTTGTTTTCCCACCACTTGTCTTTCATCTGTCGCAGTTCAGTCTGCATCTTTCCTCTGATGTTCTCGAGGCGGCTGTGCTTGGCTTGGGAATCTTTGTCGTCGAGCCAGGCTGTGGACGCTTCTTTCTTCTCCTGGAGGAGGGTGGTGGTCTCCTTGTTGTTGTCAAACCAGTCTTGGTGTTTCCGTTTTGTGTGGCCAAGGGTAAGGCTGGCAGAGTCATACACTGCATTTCCGAAGTTGGCCCAGGTCTTCTGAAGCTTTCCGTCTGATGGTTCGCAAGGTTGGCAATGAAGGTCTCTTTTGTTTTTGGTTCATTGAGTTTCTGGACGTCCAGTTTCTTTTTAACATCCTCTTTCTGGCGTCTGTGTCTGTTGACGATGGAAAAGGACAGCCTTCACCTCAACAGCAGATGATCGGTCCAGCAGTCAGCGCCCCTCATTGCCCTAGTGATGCGAACATCCTGGATGTCACGGCGCCTGGTGATCACATAGTCAATCAGGTGCCAATACTTGGACTTTGGGTGCATCCAGGTAGCCTTGTGGATGTCAGGCAGTTGGTACAGGTTATTGGTGATGGTGAGTCTCTGTTCAACATAGAAGGTAAGTAGCAGTTGACCGTTGGTATTCTCATGTCCGATGCCATGTGGCCCGATGACATCTGGTCAAGACTGGGCATCTCTACCTACACGAGAGAGAGAGAGAGAGAGAGAGAGAGAGAGAGAGAGAGAGAGAGGGGGAGATAAATAGAGAGAGAGAGTGCAGAATATTGAAACATTTTGTTTAGAAATCATCGATCTATGATGGTAAAGATACCAGCAGAGCTAAGTCGCTACCTTTTAGTGATGAAAGCTCCAACCATCTTCGCTCCAACAATTTGTCCTTTTCGGAAATCAGGTGGGTCACACATTTTAACTTATTCTGATATAAATAACTGCCAAAAGCAAACATAAAAAACACACTACGTATGCATAATATACATGTACGCGTGTATGCAGATTAGATCATTCTTGAATTTATCAAATTCCCAATAAAAGAAAGTTAAGTAAAAGTTGTATTTTAATTAATTTGTTATTTTCCTTACGCGCGCGCGCGGACAGACACAAACACACACACACACTCACATACACACTCACACACACACATATTAATAACCATACAGATTGCTTTCCAAAGTGCCTCTTCGGGCATCGGCTCCCAGATGCTATTAAAAAGTGGAACTTGGCCTTTTACTCGATATATGTGTGGAAGTCTGCAGACAGCCGCCCATGGCGCTTTATTTACTTATAGATGTATTTATTGAAAATTTCTCTTATTATCATTATCAGTATGTTTATATTGTTGTTTATCTAAATTATGTAATTTCATAATAATTTGCATTTGTATAAAGTTATTTGGTTAAAAGTGAAACTACTATAGGATGCTATATTTACTATAGATAACGCTATATTATCTATAGTAAATATAGCATCCTATAACATCATGGTGTAGGTATAAAACAACGAGAAACTACAGGTGATATAGCAGTGCTTTAAACCCTATTAACATGAAGTGTATAGCTATTGTTGAATCGTATTAATGCAACAATATATATAATAAATATAGTACAAACAGCCGACTAAATATGCAACGAGTCTCAAAGCTGCATATGGATAGAATCACTGCACCTATTGTACTGCATTCAGCAGACTCTATATCTACGCGACTTGCAAATGGATTGTGTTTCAAACGTTTTTTGTCTGCAACGTAAAAATGGCATTTTTACGTTGGAACTCGAATATTCAAAATGTTTAATTCTTACATGTATTCAACTGATGAAAACGGTTTTTCCGCGTGATGTAAAAAATCTATTCATCAATAAAAAAAAAAAACGTCTGAAACAGCCGTAGGGAACCACAATCCATTTATTGTTACTGTATGTACATACATATTCAAATAGAGCTGCTTCTAATTCATATCTGAATTATTTCCGTGATATGAAAAATTGGAATATGTCAGCAAATGTTTCATAAACCATTTAGCATATATTCATAGTTTATGAGATAGCTTACAACAAGCCCAGTTCGGTATGCGAGATAGATAACCCAAAAGAATGACGAAACACCGATGCCTGTCTTGATGTAATCTATCTTGCGTGTTAATGAGATACGTTCATGTGTTTTACACCAAGGGCATTAAGAATACATTGTCTTACGCCTAAACAAAAACGCTGCCGCCCGACGAACTAACAACACATCTACCTTGTATATGTGTGTTCGAATTTGTTTATATTCATACACATGTATGTGTATATGCATGTATGTATGTATGTATGTATGAACGTATGTATTATGTATGTATGTATGTATGCATACATGCATATATGTATATACACGGAATTCACTCACATGTAGATATGAGATCCAAGGCTTCATAAATATATACACAACATTGAAGCACAGCTAAAAACACGTTGCTAAGATGCAATTTTTTAATGACATGGCCATGCTAGCGTTTGTGTTATGATACGAAATGTTTCATCATGTACACTTCACGACAAACAACACAAATATATTTTTTTAATGATTATACAAATAAGAAGATACAGTATAATTATATATGACCAATAATTAAAAAACCCAAAATTATTTTTATGCTCATCCACTTCTTTGAAATAAATAAAAAATTACATTAACATTTGCCTTTCAAAATATCTGCTATTGAAACAGCAGTTACGATATCTACATGTTGTCATTATGATAACGTTAAACAATTTAATTCATATCAAACATTGAATAACGATGTGACCATCTGTCATTGAAGTTTCCCCTATATCCAGTGTATATCAACATTAAAAATACTCAAAGAAGCGTAGTTACAGTAACATTGTATTATTACATGAGCATATCAACTGTACTGCAAAACATCAGCAATTTAAAAAAGCAGTCATATTTTTTAAGTCTATTTAGAAAATAACAAGAGATAAAAAAAGATCTAGAATGACCTAAACTACCTGTAACATGCCATTTCCTCGATGCTAAAACAATTTGAAATTTTTTCACAATAATTTTAAATGGAAAAGTATAATTGCAAGAAAATACTTTATATATTTATTATCTTATTAACAAGTAGTTTTGGTCGTTGCTAAAATATCTTGAAGAATTGTAACAATTCTTTTCAATGGAAAAGTATGATACTAAAATAATAATTTACATTTATAGTTTTCAGGACACTACTTTTTTATTTTCTCCTCATAATTCGCGAATTTAGTTGATTTAAGATTTACAATTTTTAAAAGCCATTCCATCAATTTCGAAGTTTATTTTGTGGGAAATGTAAAGATTAATCGTATTGAGAAGTGTTATATTATCAGATTCTCTAAAAGAAAGACATGTTAGAAATGTCGTGAGGGTAAATGTTGTTACGAGTGTTACAAGTCATACAAAAGCTTAAAAGATAATCTTATACACTAGTGTTGTTAAGGAAACATAGTGCTTCCCTTCAATATAATTCAACAGTATTTTAAGAGAACACTTTACCAATCATAAGCAATCTGTATAGAAATAGAGCTAAACAGGCTCGAAATGTGTTTTAGAGACATTTTGCTATGATTTATGTAAATAAGATTTACGCGTGAAAATTTGGAGAATATATCTACAATTATAAAATGCAACTCATGTGGCACTTGTATATTCATATATATTCGTGTGTAACTGTGTGAATTAGTGTGTATGCATATATGGATATTTATATTCACACGCACACACACGCATATATATGTATATATACATGCATATATACATATATATACATACGCACACAATACATATATATATACATATGCATATATACGTACATGTATATGTATATATATATATGTATATATATATTTATATATTTATTTATTTATTTATTTATGGGTTTCAGCCAAGTGGCTGCGGTCATGCTGGAGCACCACCGTGATTTTCCGCCTTTATGCTGTGCTCTCTTCACGTTCCTTGCATGGCTCTTCTCCTCCACCTGATATAGTCCAATCACGAGTTTTGATGGCACATCTGGT
>NC_068984.1:107003214-107016319 GCF_001194135.2 Octopus bimaculoides | reverse complement strand
TATATATATATATATATATAATATATATATATATATATATTTATATATCTATATTTATATATATATACACGTATACACATACACACATACACATATGCATACATACATTCATATGATGTAGTGCCTCTCGTGTTTTATGTATGCATTTGCGAGTGTGTTAATGAGTCTGTGCCATTGTTAGTTCATAGACTAATCTTCTTCGGTGATAAATATAATTCTTAGAATCGAGTTTGACAGAGATAAAGAAGGTAATTCTCATTTTTCTTGAAATTTGTGACTTAAAGGTAGGACTAATCTTTGCATAAAAATATCGTCTAATTGAAGTATGATAAGCATATGTGCGGCTTGCAAACAGAGGGTCGATAGATAAGGATAATAAGTCATATATATTCAAAAATATTCAAAATTTATGAAGTAGAAAATAGCAATAAAACTAAACCACTTATAATATCCATAGTTATATACGTACACACATATACACATACTTTTTCCTCATACATGTATGCACGTATTTATATATAATGTTTAGTTACATATGCATATATGTTGTTGTAAATGTATAATAATATTACTAATACTATCACTACTACTACTAGTAATAATAATAATAACAATAATAATAATAATGTTAATAATAATAATAATAAGCACGACCCGAAATTTTTGGGGAGGGGGATAGTCGATCACTTCGACCCCAATGTTTCACTGGTACTTAATTTATCGACCTCGAGAGGATGAAACAAAGTCCACCTCGGCAGAATTTGAACTCAGAACGTAAAGGCTGATGAAATCTCTTTAAGTATCTCGCCCGGCGTGCTCACGATTCTGCCATCTCGCCGCCTTTGAAATATGGAAAGTGAACAACTATAATGAATTGAAATAGGAAATACGCAGGTCGTGGTTAATGAAGGAAGTGGATGTGATGCCAATAGTGGCTGATGCGCTTGGAAATGTCAGTAATCATCTACTAACGTGACTCCAAAATTTTGGAATACCTACAAAAATCATTATTGCTTAGAACTACTAGAGTACTCCGCAGCTTTTGGAGGCATAATCAGTAAATAAGTGTCACTTTGGTCTGGTGACACTTTCTATCATACCCAGTATAACAAAACAGAGTTTTCATGATACAATCATCATCATCATCATCATCATTATTATCATTATCATCATCATTATTATTACTAAGGCGGTGAGCTAGGGGAATCGTTAGCCGAACGAAAGGATTAGCGGTATTTCGTCTGTCTTTTACGTTCTCTGTTCAAATTCCACCGAGGTGGACTTTGCCTTTCATCCTTTCAGTGTCGATGAAAAAAGTACCAGTTACGCACTGGGGTCGATGTAATCGACTGCCCCCAAACCCAAATTTCAGGCCTTGTGCCTATAGTAGAAAGGATTATTATTGTCATTATTAATGTTGGTGATATTATTTATGTAATAAATAGGTTAAATGCAGTTGCAGTTTTAAGCAACATATGAAAAATGAAATCAATGAATGAAAATATATAGAAAAGATATTATATTTCCTTACATTGGTGATTTACTGATCTTATAATATTTCGGGAAAAATTCCTCATTTCAAACCAAAGAAAGAAAATGAAAAGACTAGCAGACTGACATTTCGGATATATTTAACGTCGACACGCTATTCTAGGGTGTTACTCATTCTATTAGATTGCAATGAGTGTTCCAGCTCTTTGTTCTGAGTTCAAATACCATCAAGATTAACTTATATTTCATCTTTACTCGATCAAAAAGCACTTGATGTCATTTACAAATAACAAGTATGTTTTCCTGTGTCGTTCTCTCTCCTTATGTCGGTTGTACTGAAACCTGAATAAGGACGGGCAATGCAAGCCAAAAATGCCAGATACACTCGCGCGCACACGCGCACACACGCACGCGCACACACGCACGCGCACACACGCACGCGCACACACGCACCAAGAGATTGATACATACACACATACATACTCAAACACGCGTACGCGCACACACACACATATAAAATACTACTCAGAGACAGGTGGTCTGAATCAGTAAGAATTATAGTATTTGAAAAACTAACTCGAACAATAAACTAATATTGGTTTCAAATTTTGGCCCAAGGCCAACAGTTTTGAGGAGGAGAAAATTCCGTTACATCGACCCCAGTGCTCAACTGGTACTTATCTTATCGAACGCGAAAGGTTGAAAGACAAAGTCGGCCTCGGCGATATTTGGAACCAAACACAATGAATGACAAAATGCCGCTAAACTATTCTACCAGCTTGCCACGCTAAACAACTATAAGCTAATTTTGTTGCAATAGATATAATCCTCGACATTTCGGATAAAGATATCAGCAGGGCTGAGATGACAGAGGGAAAAGGAAATAAGTTCGTATTCTTTATCTTAGAGCCATTGGCAGAAACTGATACGATACGTCGTTTCACGTTTTCCATTAGTGTCGTTGTCAGTTGCTCTAATATAGAACCTATAAAATGCATTTCTTATTTCCCTGTCGTGTCATCAATGCTACTAATTTTATATATATATAGACACCTGCCAGAGAATATATATGTCTAAAAGTTCGTACACACACACGTTCGTGTCTGTAGTATTACACCTTGATCTTAACCAAAAGCATATACATATTAATAAAAACATGCATTCACATACTCGTTCGCACACACGAATCCATTTATGTGATGCGAACGTTAGCAATATTAAAAATTATTAAAAAATGTGTTTGTGTGTGCGTGTGTGTGTGAATATTTTCCTCTACAATTTCGCCTGTGTATTATTCTATAACTGATGCTTTTTATATTTACAAGCAGATCTCATTATACTTAACAAGTCTGTGTTATCCACATCACATTATAAATCTTACTTTTCGTCGTGTAGATAGAATTTCGTTTCCATGATACGGGGCTTACTCTAACAACAACAGCAACCAATCTTTTCTTTTCTTTTAAATGAAGATATATTTTGGTAATATCAGCTAGCTTAAGAAAACCATTCTTTCAGTTATATGAAGCTGGCAAAGAATTATTTGAACGAAAAACATCCAAACTTAAAGCACTTCACAGTATCTTCTGAATATGTTGTTGCATAAAAGGACTTTTATTACAAATCTCGTAATGTCAGTGGGATTTCAAAGGTCATCTAGATGTAGCCAAATCTGTCATAGGAATGAGAGATAGAGAGTGAGAAAGAAGTAGAGAGAAAAGCAGACAGAGATGTAAGTAGTCTTACTATCTCATCGATGCCATAATCACTGCTACAACTACAACTATTCTACATATACTTGTCTATACATCCCATCAGTCGGAGATCACTGTTGAAGCCACACAGCTTAGAGCAATTTTGAAATCAAAGTTTGACAAGTTTCCAAAATTTCTTAACCAAAATTTTCCATTACATTATATTTTAATCTCTAAACTATCGGTTTCGGCGAAGACAGGGAAGAGAAACGACTAATTTACTGTTATGATAAAAGTTATCGATGATATTGATCATACTATGTAAAAATCATTTTTCTATTGACCAGACAGTACTAGTCTGTATGCAGCTGTTGTTAACTTATGGTTGCAACAAAAGTTTGTTTCTAAGTAACGCAATAACTCTTTGTAAATCTACGAGTTCAGCAATAAAATTAGAAAAAAGTATAACACAAAAAGAAATATTTAAATATTGTCACAATTTGTAAGCAAATCAGAAGGTGCAATGCACGTTTAAATTAATTTTGCTTAAAATGTACGGCTGTAATCCCTTCTTGGGGGTAAACAAATCTGTTTTTTAAGGGATGGGGATAAGTTGATACCATGGATTCTAGTACTGGAATTTTAGTGACCATAGATGAATAAAAGGCAAAATTGACCTGTGTGATTTGAACTGAGAAAGTAAAGAGCCAAAAGAAATTACGCAAAGCATATTTACCGACTCTAACAACTCTAGTAGTCATCTTGCCGTCAAACAATCTCAAGTTATATGAGAAAGTACATAACCGTACGCATCTATATCAATTAATAGTCATTAACCACAAATTTATACACATCTCTATCACATCCTGTATATTGAGGGAATGGAAGAACCAACATAGCAGTGAAAATGCTACACTGGAGATTATAAATATTTTGTAATAAAATCTGGAATTTATTTTACTATGGCCATTGAGTGTGTTTAATCTGTCGGGAGAAAGTTCTTTGGCATTTATTGAAGGTGTAACCAATCATCGGAGTTCTATAAAATTTCATGTGATGCTTTAAATCAATAAAGAAAAATATATTTCTGGAAATATTATAAATTGAGGCAATTCACTGCACATTAAATAAACTGCATACTGAAACATAATAAACGATGCTGAGGTTGTATTTATGGTAATAGTCTGAGATCGAATTGGTCGATTTTCCAAGAAATTTGTTCAGAGGAAAGTATTTATTGGATAGAATATTTTCAAAAATCATTGTCTGTCTATTGTATTTATTCTCTAAAGGTTTCAGTAATAGGACAGGCAAATCAACCTATTTCTTCCTATTGGACTGCTTTTAATCTATTTCATGCACACACACACACACACACACACACACACACACACACACACATGCCTATATGAATATATATATGTATATATTCTATCTCTCTATTTATTATCCAAGGATGTACGATTTCTTATTATTTCTTATAATACCAACCTTTCACGATTGTCTTCACTTTTCCGCTACGTCTAACACCCCATGCACCATCACCTGTACTCAACCTCACTGCCTACGGTTATCCCTACTTTGACTCAACTCCATTCGTTACTCTTTTCCTTTCATCGACTCTATTCTCACTCACTTCTCGTATACGCTCGCGTGCCACAACCTGCTCTACCTGTTTTCACTAAAACAACGACCTTATCCAAGCTTGTCCCTCCTTTCCTCCATCGACGTTCTATACATGATCAATAGCATATTCTTCCTCTGTTATCAAAGAATCGTCTTTCATTCGATTTTTCTCTACTACAATAAAACACGCGTTCCAACTATACGTATCCTCCACATCTACCACTCATTCATCCACCACTCCGGGCTTACTCCCACTGTACACCCCAACATACTGTTGTTAAGCTTCCCCTGACCTACCACTCTCTCCTTAGTAGTAACTGTCGTCTCATACCATTACCCAGAATAGTCACTGCATTCGGACACACCGACTTCGAGTGATTTTTGAGCCATCACAAACCGTGTGCCTGTTTCCCAAACACCTCAACAATGTCCGACAATACTGGGAATTTTACTGACGTCGGTAGATGTCAATCCCATTAATCGTTTGGCATATTACAATGCGATTAAGCATGGATTTAGTTGAATTATTAGTAGAAATTTGATATACAGTAGTACGCGATATTCACTTATTCAAAAGTTTGTAGCATATTATGGTTTCATAACGAAATACCGTGTGCCTCTAAGTCATTAACAAACTGGTCTATATTCATGAATTCTTCTATCAATGCTTCTTTCGACGATCTTGCTCACAAATTTCTATCAAATTGTTCCCATATGTATTCTTTTAGGTTAAACGCGTGGAGCTTTCAAGCCTTCGGGCTTTCGGTAACATATTTCAAAGGTTTGATTACTTGTCTTCTTTTTCAAGCTTGTGATATTTCTTATGTATGACATAGAGTTATGTCTTCTTGCAAAAGACTGATTCTCCTGTTTCCTTTCTGCATTTTAATAAATAGGTAATTGGCACTTTTCAGGTATTTGATAGTATTTTGATATTTCCAACAACGATGCACTCTGAGTTATCTATCGCTGACATACCTTCTCCTCATTCAGTAACTATGTTTAGTTCCACCTTTCAAAAATCCTGATTTTCATGTTTGAAACTTGTTACGCCACTCATATATTTGCCTTGAAGTGGAAAACTGGTAGACTTTACTCTCATCAGTCCAAATGTTTGACAACTAAATCTCATTTTCCTTAGTACAGGACACTGTAGCCTATTCGAAACATTCGGTCTTATTGACTCCAAGGTTTTTTTATGCAGTTCATATGCAATAAGCTGACATTTCCATAGACTTTGCACCCTCTCTTGTATTTTCAAGGCGATGTTTAGTGCCTTTTGTCTTACCTGGCTTCTTTGTCTTTGAAACTTTGTTCATCTTCCTAGATCTCTTTTTCACTTGGCAATGTCCTTCTTTAATACAACTCATGAATACGTTATTGATAATTACTATAGATAAGTTGAATTATTTTCAATAGAACATTCTACTTTAATACCAGACATCGATTTTCCGGAGTGTTAATTCATCGATATATTCTCTCGTTGATATTAGTTGTTATGTTTTAACAAATTAAACTTACAATTAATTCAAAAATAGAACTGAAGTCATATATTAACTTGCAAAGAAGAGAAAATAAAACTGGAGATATCAACGGGTGGTTAAAAACTATTCGTAGGCCATTGTAAATATATATAATTATAAATACATATATGTATAGGTGCATGAATGTATGTATGTATGCATGTATGTACACATATGTATATATTTCAATGCAGAGGTATACGTATATATTATATACATGAACACATAAACTCTTACACATATTGTTATGTTACGAAATACTACGTGAATTGCAGAACTATCATTGGATTTTTCGATTTCATTTTAATATTTTCTTTTCTCTTTATGTTCGGACATTTAAATATTCATGTAAATTTAATCGAATTAATTAAATTTGCACGGTGTTTAAGTTTTAATTAAAAGTAGTACATTTATTTCTCTATTGTTCTACATGTATCCTGTTTTGTTTTTCTATATTCTCCGATTTACAATTGTATCATTAAAAGTAACAGTTGAAAAAATGTAATCAGTTAACCCGAAAAAACTTCAAATAAAATTAGAATGAAGTAAAAGCAATATAACAAAAGGTTTTAATTCATGCCAAGATAGATTTATAAGAATAACTACTTATAGCTATTGCAGTTTATTAGCCTCAGGTAAAACCGTTTTTGACAAGATATGAGTTCAAAGGGGATTCTTACTGGGACTATACTCTATTTTTTCATACCATGGATTGTATTGTCTAATTTCTCCTCTTTCTCAATACAGTGAATTGAGGGAACTTGAGTACAATTTCTAGCATTTGAAACAACATGCAAGAGTACATGTTGGCTCATATTTTGCTCAAATTTTTTATTCGATGCCTAGGAGTTTCATAGCCATACTACTACTACTACTACTACTACTACTACTACTACTACTACTACTACTACTACTACTACTACTACTACTACTACTACTACTAATAATAATAATAATAATAATAATAATAATAATAATTATAATTATAATATTAATAATAATAATAATAATAATAATAATAATAATAATAGTAATAATAATAATAATAATAATAATAATAGTAATGATAATAATAATAATTCAGGGACCTTTTAAGTAGCATGAGATACTCGACCTGAGGAAAATTCTACAGACTATTGCAGTGCACATACGGTTGCGATGCATTGCCTAGTGTACCCTTATCAGACGGTTAGTCATGATGAGTATATTGGGCTTCGTATATCTGTACCCCAGTGTCACTTTGTTGACATGCATTGCTCTCTCACCCAATAATAATATTAATAATAGAGAGAAATATGTTAAGTTAGAGCGGAAGTATAGGGTAAAGAGAAGAGGAACCAATGTCGTGATTGAGGAATTAAAACAGTGCTTGAAAGCTAAAGCACACAAACTAAAGAGATATGAACAGAGAATTGAGCAGTACAGATTAAACAAACTTTTCGAACAAAATCCGAACCGAGTCTATCAGGAACTGGATGGGAAAGTAAAAGGTGAAAAAGCTGTGTCGGATGCTGAAGAAAGCAAACGATTCTGGTCAAAGATATGGTCTCAAGAGAAACAACACGAAACTGAAGCAGTGTGGTTAAAGACACTCAAAGACGAGAGTGGAGACTATCAATAGGAGGATTTGAGAATAACCGAGGAGATCAGTGTAGGAAAATTCTTAACTGGAAAGTGCCTGGCCTAGATGGGCTGCAGGGCTTTTGGCTTAAAAACATGACAGCTCTACACAGGAGAATTGCGAGACAGATGGACGAAATGCTGAGTAGTGACATCCAAGTACCTGCCTGGATGACAAAAGGAAGAATGGTACTATGCCAGAGGGACTCAAGTAAAGGGAATGCAGTTGAAAATTCCCGCCCAATATCTTGTTTGTCACAGATGTGGAAACTGACGACGGACATCATATCAAACAGCATCTATAACTACCTAGATGAGGACGACCTACTACCAGTGGAAGAAAAAGGGTGTAGATGTAAGAGCAGATGAACGAAGGATCAATTACTTATCGATACGACTATCCTGGCTGACTGCAAGAAGGGACACAAAAATTTGGTGATGGCATGGATGCACTACAGGAAAGCATATGACATGGTCTCGTATGTTACTGAATGCCTTAAACTGCTTAAGGTCTCCCAAAATATCCTGAAGTTAATACAAAACTCAATGACAACGTGGCGAACTGAACTCACAGCATGGAGAGATAAGCTGAGAGAAGTAAATATCAAAAGATGAATCTTTCAAGTGGACAGTCTGTCACCCCTCCTATTTGTTGTCTGCATATTGCCACTAACGAACGTTTTAAGAAAGATGCGCTTAGGGTATATACTAGGCAGGGTGAAAGTAAGCAACCTGTGATTTATGGATGACCTAAAACTATTCGCTAAGACTGAGAAAGGAATTGAGAGTTAGACGGCAACTGTGCAGATGATTAGCAAAGATATTGGCATGGAATATTGGATTGAGAAATGTGGTGTAATGATTCTCAAAAGGAGAAAAATCAGTAAAAGTCATGGGATCAAGCTGTAAAGTGGTGAAACAGTAAAGGGAATCGGTGAGAAAGGATATAAGTACCTGGGTATCATTGAAAGAGATAAGATAAATGAAAACAAGGTGAAAGAAATGTACAGGAAAGAGTATTTGAGGAGAACTTGGCTTGCACTCTAATCGAAGCTAAATGGCTGCTATAAAATTAGAGCAATTAACACGTGGGAAGTTGCTTTGATGAAATATGGGGCAGCAATAGCATCTTGGAAGAAGCATGAATTATAAGAAATAGTTTGGAGAACACGTAAATTAATGACAATGAACAAGGAACTACACGTAAATTAATGACAATGAACAAGGAACTATACGTAAATTAATGACAATGAACAAGGAACTACACCTCTGTACGTAAAGAGGAAAGGAGGATTGCTGTTTTATGAAGGTTGTGTATGGGAAGAGGTGATTAGCCGGTCTTGGTATGTCAAGGGGAGAAATGAAGAAATGATTGAAGCAGTGAAAATGCAGAGAACTTTAAAAGTGACCGAAGCCGTAGATCCAACACAATTTAAGAACGACCAGAGAGAATAGATGAAGAAAATTTGGCAGGACAAGAAAATGCAGTCAGTTCTTGAAGAATAACGATGAGATTGATTGGAATAGAACCTGGCAATGGCTGCAGAAAGGAGACTTAAAAGGGAAACTGAGGCATTATTATGCAGCGCTCAAGAACAAGCTCTCAGAACAAACTACTCCAAATATCACATTGATAAAATCACTGACTCGCTACAGTGTAGGATGTGCTTTGAGAAGAGAGAATATATAAGCCATATTGTGTAAGCTTGCACCACGCGAATACAAAAGGAGACACGGACAATGTAGCCATATATGTCCAATAACTGTTGTGTGACAAAGCAAACCTCGAGAGAACCGAACAATGGTATGAACACAAGCCAGAGGGAGTAATGGAAAATGAGCGTTGCAAAAATTCTCTGGGATTTTAACATGCAGTGCGACCAACTCATCGAGGAGAGACGACTAGATATCGTTCTCATTCATAAAGATGAAAAAGAAGTAAAGATAATACATGTTGCAATACCAGGCGATTCGAAGTTGAAATGTGAGAAAACAGAAAAATTTGAGAAACATCAGCCGCTGCGGGACGAGATAGGAAAGTTATGGAGCATGAGGAAAATAATGGTGATACCGGTGGTAATTGGAGCATTGGGAGCAGTTTCCAAGGGCTTTGAAAAACATATTAAGAATATTGGAGCTGCTGTCGGGCTCGAGGTGATCCAGAAGACTGCATTCTTGGGTACAACTCGCATTCTAAAGAGAGTATTGTCTCTTTGAGTCACAGGAGAAAGCACCGCTTGAAACCTTTGGTGATTTGTTATTGCCTGCTTTCAAGTAAAGAATAACTGGTAATTAAGAACTATCCGAGAGTCTTCCATAACAGAAAAAATACTACTACTACTACTACTACTACTACTACTACTACTACTACTACTACTACTAATAATAATAATAATAATAATAATAATCTGGATTCTAAATGAACTAATCATAATAAACAGGAAAATAAGAAAAATAATGACAGGATTTTCGATGCACCACCCAAAATCGAACACAAAAAGGCTATATATACAACGTATCGTCGGTAGTAGAGACCTTATACAGCTATAAAGCTATTACAAAATAACCATCATAAGATTACAGAAATACCTACTTCAGAAGCAAGGAAAGCTAATACAAATAGTTACAAAACACAAACAAACCAAAAATTGTTTTCTTTAAGGAAGCTGACAAATACAAAAAAAAAAAGAAGTCATAGTATATAACAAATATGGACAAAAAGAGAAAACAACGAAAGCTGTAAAATAACTGAAATCTAAACTAAAACTGGAACAGGAACAGATCGTGATAAAACGATGGCAAGAAAAGCCCCTTCATGCAAATATTGGGTTAAGCTAAACAGAAAAGAAATAGACAAAGCAAAATCCCAACAATGGTTGAAACAATTCCTATCATAGTAGGCGTATTAGGTATGATAAAAAAAACATCCAGACAAATACATAACAAAACACCAGGACATACAAGTATATACAGCATACAGAAATTAGCACTACTAGGCACCGCACACATCCTCCGTAAAACACTTTCAATGTAGTGAAAACAAGAGCAGCACAACAAACCACAGCACATACCCAAAACACACAGAGCTGCGTTCGGTAGTGAGCGAAAGCACGTGATAAAAATAAGACTACTGAATAATGATAATAATAACTCGGAATTAATCCTGAATTAGATGAAGAATCAGAAGCCACTACTACTAAACGAGCAAGGCGGATCAAACAGACTGCAAAAAAGAACGGGCAGAAACAAATTGAGGATCGGTGCAGCCAGAAGTCTCTGCATGGACAGTATATTCATCGAAGCCGATATGCTGATGTAGATCAAGCAACAACCCAACAGTGGCTGTGAAGCTCAGGACTGAAAGCAGAGACTGAAGGTTTCATGGTAGTGGCACAAGATGAAAGCTTGCTTGCCAAAAACTACCAGACTGGCGTTCTTCAAAACGGTTCTGACCCTAAATGCAGATTCTGTGATTACTTTGATGAAACAATAGACCATCTCGTCTCAGATATCCTGTGCTGAGACAAAATGAATGCAAAAATCTCCACAGTAGGGTAGGACAGTATTTATAAGGCAGCGAGCTGGCAGAAACGTTAGCACGCCGGGAGAAATGCTTAGCGGTATTTCGTCTGCCGCTACGTTCTGAGTTCAAATTCCGCCGAGGCCGACTTTGCCTTTCATCCTTTCGGGGTCGATAAATTAAGTACCAGTTACGCACTGGGGTCGATATAATCGACTTAATCCGTTTGTCTGTCCTTGTTTGTCCCCTCTGTGTGTAGCCCCTTGTGGGCAGTAAAGAAATAGGACAGTATTTATATTGGAAAATATGTAAACACTACAGAGTCAGCACTCCTGTTTACTAGTATCAACATGATCGTGAGCCAGTCGTTGAAGGTAAAAATGTCACTGTCCTCTGGGACTTTCCAGTCAACACTGACAGAACGATCCAGGATAATCGATCAGAGTCACTAAAGACAAGGAAGAAAATACTTGTAGACTAATAGATCTAAGTGTCCTCGCGGATAAAAATCTGAGAAGTAATTTGACAGATTGTGTAAATATACGGACCTGGATATTGAAATATAAATATGTGGAATCGTAAAGCGACAACTGTTCCTGTTATTTTAGGTGCCCTAAGTATGATAAGAAAGTGATGTCAGAAACATCTAGATAAGATCCCAGGAGAAACCATGCCTCAGAAAAATCCAAAAGATTTTGCTGAGAGGTAGTGCCCACATCCTTAGAAAAACCCTCTCAGTATAAATATATGTGTTGTATTACATGAAGATATTTCCCTATTGCCCCTGCGACTCACCCACGCACGATAAAACTTTCAGTCATACTGTAACATCTCTTATCCTTTACTAGCCCTAGGACGCTGGGTGTGTCTTGGCAAGTAATTGTAGCAAGCATGCAAATTAAAGGTAAATAATAATAATAATAATAATAGTAATAATAACAACAACATTATTAATAATAACAACAATACTATACGTATTCCGAGATAACACTGATTAAACGATAATGGATAATGAGTTCTGAAGATAATGGATAAAGAAATATAGACAATAAGAATGAAAATATAGCGTAATAAAATGGGTTCTTGAGAGTAGCTATCTAGAACAAGTAAGAGTTTTCTATTACACTGTAAAAACGAAACAGTAAATTATTCTTCGAAAACAAAAATACGTAAAACATTTCACCGAAGTGGTTGTAAGTGAGACATCATTAAAAAGAATGTGAATGGCAATAGTAAAACAACTGTTATTACAGGTGGAGTAAAAGAAATCAACCACAATATAAATAGAATAAAATGAATTTAGATACTGAGAGATTTAAGGAAATCCAACATAAATGAGTGTCTATACAAACATACGCATGTAAATATTAGTGTGTATGTATAATATATATATACCCACCTTCCCCCTCTCTCAATCCACCTTCCCTCTCTTATACCCACCCTCTCTCCTCTTTTCCTCTTTTTCTCTCCTCTCCCATACCCATCTTCCCCCTCTCTTACATCCACCTTCCCCTTCCCCCTTCATCGTCAACACCCCCTCATAAGCTCATCCCACCACACCCCAACACACTCCTACTCTACCTTCCCACTCCACTCCATCCAATTCCTTACATCCACCACCCACCCCCTAT
>NC_068984.1:107002395-107003157 GCF_001194135.2 Octopus bimaculoides | reverse complement strand
TTTCTCCCTTCCCCATTTTCACACTACATACGTCAAGATCACCAGCATTCTATCTCCCACACACAGCCCCTCGTTCTTCGATCACCGTTTGTTATCTCCCCCTTTTTTTAGCTCTCCTGAAAAAAGAATTTCTAGCTTCCGGTCAGCCATTGTTATGATCAGCCATTATTATGATTGACCGTTGACTGGACACTATTCAATTTTTTTTCTCCGTGTTTTTCTCCTTGTCTCCGTATTCTTTCTGTTGAAGAGCGTAGCTCAAAACGTCAAAGACTTTCCGTATTCCCGAGCGTCATACTAATACATCCTTTTGTTATTTACACCACCTGTCCTCGTCTGTTGTTGTTTTTTCGTATATTCTCCCCTATATTTATATATATTATTTACATTATTAACATTTGACGGATATTTGCCCCACCTTTCGTATGTGTATTTCGTGTATGTCCTCATCTTGTTTGTTGTTAACACAACGTTTCGGCTCATATACCCTCGAGCGTTCATCAGGTGTTTTGGAGAAATTTCGAACCTGAGTTCTCATTCCTAAGGTATTTTTCGATGTTATTATTATGTTCGAAATTTTCTCCAAGACACCTGATGAAGGCTGGAAGGTATATCACCGAAACGTTGTGTTAACAACAAATAAGATGAGGACAAATACCTGTCAAATGTAAATAATATACATAACTCCTCATCTCTTAAATATAGAACTGTAATATATATGCATTTATTCACATGCTGATAATTATATATATATATATATAT
>NC_068984.1:106993822-106994223 GCF_001194135.2 Octopus bimaculoides | reverse complement strand
TATACATACATACATATATATATATATATATATATATAATCATGTTAACAAAGGAATGTGGGCTCGCGTCCCACGTGGATGGGAAAGCCTTCTTTTTTTCTCTCGGGGGCTTATATGCCCCGTTATTAGACTATTTTCCTTAGTTATTGCAGGATTGTAAAATACGGCACTGTATAATAAAACCTTGTGAGTGGATTTCGTACTCGGAAACTGAAAGAAGACTGTCGTATATAGTGTATATTTGTGTATGTGTGTGCCTGTGTCTTGTGTTTGTACCCCCACCATTGTTTGACAACTGATGTTGCTGTGTTTACATTTTCGTAACTTAGCGGTTTAATAAAAGACACTGATAGAATGAGTACTAGGCTTACAAAGAATAAATCCTGTAGTTGATTTCTTCG
>NC_068984.1:106990886-106993812 GCF_001194135.2 Octopus bimaculoides | reverse complement strand
TATATATATATATATATATATATATATATATATTATTGATATGTATATATATATTTATCATATTAAGGGCATTACTACAAGTAAATGCGTAATTTTGGGGGAGGAGGCGAGTCGATTAGATCGACCGCAGTACGTAACTGGTACTTAATTTATTGTCCTAGACAGGATGAAAGGCAAATTTGATAATCCGTGGAATTTGAACTCACAACGTAAAGACAGACGAAATACCGCTAAGCATTTCGCCCAGAGTGATAACGTTTCTGCCAATTCGCCGCCTTAGTATTACAAGCGAATAGGTATTAAGATACACTTGAAGAGGAAGCATTATTTATCAATCCTGGAGAAAAACCGAACAGGAGCACTATTTACATTCAGATTAATTACAATAATGTGAACTAATCAATATCCACCAAAGTAATCGATCCACTTTACAATCGATTAAAATTTGAATGAAATGAAAATTTATTAAATTGATATACATATAAATAAAATCTCAAGGAAAATACTGAGCTCTATGGATATAGTAGAGCACAAAAGAGAAAGCCAGATTGAATTTATCAGAGTAGGGAGAGTTCTGTGGGTGGGAATGATAGCGTCCTTATTTACGAACATGGTGTCAGACTTTGTATGTTGGTAAATATAGCTATTCATTATAGTAATAACATATCTTTATGTACATGTGTGTTCACGTGTGATACCATATCTCTCTCTCTCTCTCTCTTTCTCTCTCTCTCTCTCCCTATGTGTGTATGTATGTATATATGTATGAATGTGTAATCTCTTAATTGATTATTAATTTTGCAGACTAAGAAAATTAAATGTATTAAATTTAGTTTCATTACTATTTGAATATTACAATTACTTTAATTAGGAACATGCTAACTTCTTTCAGCTTTTCTTTTTTCTCCATTTAGTTTCATCTTGTTCCATGTGATTAAAACTTTTGTGGTGATGTAGATTATATTACATCTTATTCTGTTATGGATCGAAATTAAAATTAAGTTTTTTTTAATAATTTTTCAATTAGGTTTTCAAATATTCGATGATCGAATGTCGTTTTCAGGAATATCTTTAAAATTCTACTTTCACATTATACAGCTCAAGTTATATTGTTTAATGTTAAGTTAGGATACAGAAATTTTTAGTTTCTGTATGAAGAAATTATTTAGGGGGCTACATGTCACCTGACTTAGTAGGGGATGTTTCTTTTAGCAGTTTATTAACAACATATTGATATCTAAATATTAAATATTGAATTATAACCTTGACAAAAGGCCATCCATTCGTAGCGAAACAGTATATAGTCAATTTTATCGATATATTTATAGTCCACGATATTGTCAAAACAAGAACAAAAGATGAAGCGAATTACTCAGAGATTTGGCATCAGAGTGCAAAAGGCATAAAGTAAATGAATGAATTTCCATTAATTTCGAAAATGACTATTCAATTTTACAGTTCAGCTGAACTGCTAGTTCATTGCATAAGCATCAAAGCAACTGAGCCTGTTATAGATGCACTCCACTTAATGACCTTCCACACAGTTTTCAACTAAACTTCACTTAAAATCATCAGTGGAAATGGTAAATGCAATTTGTTTTAAATAACCCACAGCTGGAGTGAAACCGGGGTCCCGTTATTAAAAAGCGGACACCTTAACTATTCAGCCATGTTGCATTACAAAGTTATGCCACTAAATATTGCAACACCTTCATGCCTATACCCCACTATTACAACAGCTTGTGATTAGATGTCGTTTTAACGACATCTAATCACTACTGTATTATCATGCATCATCGTATTACTGACTGCCGAAAGTGGAACCTGCAAACTTTTTCTGCTAATTTATATTACATGCGTTTAGTAAAGTTGAAATACTTTATGGTATGTCTAAGCGTTTGAACTTGCAATACGTTTACATGGCATGGAATGTCTATAGCATTTGAATTATAAACTAAACACAATTGCGATGTGTTGTGCCGAAATATCTGCAAACTGTCAGCTTCATCTTAACTCCATTACGTCTTTTGCTAAATTTATAACAAAAAACAACATGATTTGCATAAATATGTAAACACTATATTTCCAGATAGCACATCTACGAAGCTTGATATGTTTGCCTATATATGTATATATTTCATAAAAGATAGGAATCAATATCACAATATTTTCCTCCTTCCATTTCTAAGGATAATTTCAATTGACTCTCATATACCATTTTAATAACAAGTTTTCGAGAATGTTGGCAAGCCTAGTTATTAAAAATATGAAATCACAGAGACTTGGTATTATAGGGTAATTTTAGAAAAAAAGAGTTGCTTTGAAAGTACATGGAGATATTATTACTAAAATATTGATCTATAAAGAACGCCTACAATCATAACTACACGACTTGTGACTTACTGGGAGAGTCGCTATGTAATCACATGATTCGCTTGAAATAGCAATCAAAATCTCTCTGAAATTGTATTTTACTATCTTGAATAAATAAAAATTAAAAAACGAAAAAAGAAAGATTGAATTCTGTAATAATAATAATAATATACTAAAATTACAATAATGTAGGACGGTTATGACTTCCTCTTCTAAAAGAAGTTTCCCAGCTTCTAGTATGAGACAACCCAATTTCATTATGTGAATTATGGGTAGGACTCTATCACCATATGCATGTCATACACTACTACGAAGAAATCTATATTTATATAATATAAACGCCCACTCATTTATATATAAATATCTGTGTATATATATATATATATATATACATATATAAATATACATAGATATATATATATATACAAATACATATATATACAGATACATATATATATACATATATACATATATATATATACATATATATATACATACATACACACACACACATATATATATATATATATATATATATATATATATATATATA